>NW_019943294.1:69683-133242 GCF_002910315.2 Salvelinus sp. IW2-2015
TTAGGCCGTCATTGTAAATAAGAATTGTGCCTAGTTAAATATAAAATGTACCCACTAAAGAAGCATGTAAACGTTTGACTAGGATTGAACCATCTTTAACGACTCAGAAGTACTGACTCTGTCTAGTCTCCTCTCCTAGCCTGCCCCACAGAATCAAACTAGCCTGCTAACCCTGTTCTCTCCTACCTGCCCACAGAATCAAACTAGCCTGCAACCCTGTTCTCTCTACCTGCCACAGAATCAACTAGCCTGCTACCCTGTCTCTCCTAGCGCCCCACAGAATCAAACTAGCCTGCTAACCCTGTTCTCCTACTGCCCCAAGAATAATAGCCTGCTAACCCTGTCTCTCCTAGCCTGCCCCAGAATCAAACTAGCTGCTAACCTTTCTCTCCTAGCCTGCCCACAGAATCAACTAGCCTGCTAACCCTGTTCTCTCCTAGCCTGCCCACAAATCAAACTAGCCTGCTAACTGTTCTCTCCTAGCCTGCCCCACAGAATCAAACTAGCCTGCTAACCCTGTTCTCTCCTAGCCTGCCCACAGATCAAACTAGCCTGCTAACCTGTTCTCTCCTAGCCTGCCCCACAGAATCAAACTAGCCTGCTAACCCTGTTCTCTCTAGCCTGCCCCACAGAATCAAACTAGCCTGCTAACCCTTTCTCTCCTAGCCTGCCCCACAGAATCAAACTAGCCTGCTACCCTGTTCTTCCTAGCCTGCCCCACAAATCAACTAGCCTGCTAACCTGTTCTCTCCTAGCCTGCCCCACAGAATCAAACTAGCCTGCTACCCTGTTCTCTCCTAGCCTGCCCACAGAATCAAACTAGCCTGCTAACCCTGTTCTCTCCTAGCCTCCCCACAGAATCAAACTAGCCTGCTAACCCTGTTCTCTCCTAGCCTGCCCCACAGAATCAAACTAGCCTGCTAACCCTGTTCTCTCCTAGCCTGCCCACAGAATCAAACTAGCCTGCTAACCCTGTTCTCCTAGCCTGCCCCACAGAATCAAACTAGCCTGCTAACCCTGTTCTCTCCTAGCCTGCCCCACAGAATCAAACTAGCCTGCTAACCCTGTTCTCTCCTAGCCTGCCCACAGAATCAAACTAGCCTGCTAACCTGTTCTCTCCTAGCCTGCCCACAGAATCAAACTAGCCTGCTAACCCTGTTCTCTCCTAGCCTGCCCCACAGAATCAAACTAGCCTGCTAACCCTGTTCTCTCTAGCCTGCCCCACAGAATCAAACTAGCCTGCTAACCCTGTTCTCTCCTAGCCTGCCCCCAGAATCAAACTAGCCTGCTAACCCTGTTCTCTCTCTAGCCTGCCCCACAGAATCAAACTAGCCTGCTAACCCTGTTCTCTCCTAGCCTGCCCCACAGAATCAAACTAGCCTGCTAACCCTGTTCTCTTCTCCTCTCCTCTACACCCAGTAATTAATAGTTCTTCATTCCATGGTCCATTACCCCTCACAGGGAGAAGAGGAGACTGGAGAGATCTCCTAAAGGAGTGTGAAGAGAGAACGGTCTAACTCACTGGTGTGGGAAAGAGAAGACTCTCACTCAGGCCATTAAGTCCTTCTGGTAATAAAGGGGAGGACTGCTTGAGCATAGAAATAGAAGGGTAACACAACTGAACAGACATGAGTTATGTGTCAAATGGCACCTTACTGCACGATATGTCTCTTTAGATCAGCCCATAACTCTAAGAAATACGACATTTTTCACGTTCCACCCAAATATTGGCGACACAATAGAATTTACGCGACGTCGTGACTTGTTAGTGTCAATTCCAAATGAGACACCCAAAATGGCCGCCGCCCGTCGGTCATGGCCCGTTGCTCGTAATTGGAATGGCCGTTCTGCTCATTGTGATTCTACGAGGTCCATGCAGTGTTTAGTATTCCTGTGTGCTGTGTTGTAGCAGCGCTTTATGGCCCACATGTAATAGACTTTGTTCTATCAGACATCAGTGGCAGTATCCCTGTTGAGTTCTGTGTTCTGGATGCCTGTAGTGTCTACTATCTTTCTTTCATCTCTCTTTCTTCTTATTTCTCTCCTTTCTCTTGCTCTTCTTCTTCTTCTTCTATCTTGTCTTCTCTCTTCTTCTCCTTCTCTCTTTCTTTTCTTCTTCTCTTCTCTCTGTCTTTCTCTTCTCTTCTTTCTCCTTCTTCTACTCTCCTTTCTTCTCGTCTCTGTTCTTTCTCTCTTTCTCTTTTTCTCTTTTCTTCATCTCTCTCTCTCTGTCTTTTCTTTTTCTTCTCTTCTCTTTCTCTTCTTTCTCTTTCCTTCTCCTGTCTCTCTCTCTCTTCTTTTCTTCTTCTTCTCTTCTCTTCTTCCTCTATTCCTCTCTTTCTTTTTAGTTTCTCTGCTTCTTCTTCCTGTCTTATCTCGTCTTCTGTCTGTTCTCTCTTCTTCTTTCTCTTTGTTTCTTCCTCTACTCTCTGTCTGCTCTCTTCTCTTTTTCTTTTGCTTTCTTCTGCTCTCTTTCTCTCTCTTCTCTTCTCTTTCTCCTCGTCTTGTCTCTGTCTCTTCTTTCCCTTCTTCCTATTCTCTCTCTCTCTTCTCTTCTGTTCTTCTTCGTTCTCATTTCTTTGTCATTCTTTCTTTCTCTTTCTTACTCTCTCTCTTTCTCTTCTCTCTGCTTCGCTCTCTTCTCTTCTCTTCTTCTGCTTGATTCTGTTCTTCTTCTCCTTCTTGTCTCGTCTTCTATCTTCTCTTTCTTTTCTCTCTTCTTCCTTCTTCCTTCTTCTCTTCTGCTCTCTTCTCTCTTTCTTTGCTTTCTCTGTCTCTCCTCTCTCTTTCCTTCTCTTCTTCTTCTCCTCTTCTTACTCTTGCTCTTCTTCTTTTCTCTCTTGCTATCTTCTTCTTTCTCTTCTTTCTTCTATCTTCTCTCTCTTCTTTCTATCTTTTTCCTTCTTCTCTCTCTTTCTTCTCACTGAAACAGCTGCGACCAATGTGACGATGTGTGTGTGCTCGCAGGCATGTGTGCATGTGCGTGAGAGAATGTTATCTCCAGTGCCTGGTACAGGGGGTCTTGGCAGGAACCTCTTCTTTTTGTTTCTCTAAGGTGTGGTGGTTCACCTTCCTCTTTAGATATCTTCTATTTACAACTCCAGGGATGTGTTATTTCAATATCTTCATGTTCTCTYTTCCTGTCCTTTGTGTTATAATTGTATTCTATGTCAAAGGAGGCAAACGGTGGCTTTATGAAGCTTTATAACTTAGTTCCTATCTGAAAGGATCTCCTGAGTGGCTTCATAGAAACACTCTCTACTTTCTATTCAACATAAAAGGCCCAGCTACCAAACTATTAACCCTTTGCACTCACAGCCCCTGTCATCCCATATACTGGTTGGAAATGGCAGATTTGGTCATAAATGAGCACCTCAATTGGAATGCAGGGGCTGTACAGTAACATGTTGTATATGACGTCAGAGCTCAAGCTGTCTGCTTTACAGCGTTGTATGAGTTTCAACTGGCAGACGTTCTAAACGTGGTTATACAACGGGTGGTTTAGAGATCCCATTGTTAGAGCCTCTCCTGCCCATGATATGAGACAACATACACATGGTCCCGTTCATATAAAGTGGCATTGTTTACATTGTTACCTAGCAACGCACTACCACTACTACTTTTACAACTACTAGTCTCAGCACCTATAACTCGTCGTGGATGATTTTGTCTGCTTTAGTAATTTAGTTTGTAATCTGAGTGGAATGCTGTAAATCTAGAGGAGTCCATGTGTTCTGAAAGATGAAACGTTGAGGATTATAATACCGGTTTGATGTCATAATGTGTACTTCACATTTCCATATTTAAAAATTCATTTATTTACAGTATCAACGTTTATATTAGCTATTTTTGGTGTAAAATTACAAGATTACATGTTATACCCTGGATTGTTCTGAACAGAATGAGCCTATATTKCTCGTATTGTGAAGAAAATTTGCCGTAGAACACGCACTGAAGTGCCTTGTGAAAACCTAAGACGGTAAGATCGTATTTTATAACTAGTAATGTTGGAAATAGAATAGGCTTTCAAACGATGTACACCTGAACCACGTTGAGCTTTATAATGGGCCGTTTTTGGATTGTTTTTAGCTTGTTCCAAACAAACTTCAAGTGTGCTTGCTTCCGAGTGGCTCCCGAGTGGCGCAGCGGTCTAAGGCACTACGTCTCAGTGCTAGAGGCGTCACTACAGACCCTGGTTCGATTCCAGGCTGTATCACTACCAGCCGTGATTGGGAGTCCCATAGGGCGGCGCACAATTGACCCAGCGTCGTCCAGGTTGATGTTTGGCCAGGGTAGGCCGTCATTGTAAAACAAGAATTTGTTCTTAACTGACTTGCCTAGTTAAATAAAGGGTAAATAAAATAATATATAATAGCACCTTTTATATTTGGAGACTTTTTCCTTGAGTCATAAAAGTGCATTGAAATGACTAATGGATCTGTGCATAGTTTGGAGAGGTGTGGCCACTTGGACACACCAGGTAGACCTCTCACTCAAACGCTTGTTATCATTTTTTTTGCTAGGTTGAACCTAACACAATGTTCAAGAATATTTGGTATTTATTAGGATCCTATTAGCCGCTGCAAAAGAAGCAGCTTCTATTCCTGGGGTCCACATGAAACATGACATAATACATAGTACAGAACATTATTAGTCAAGGACTGAAATGCATAAATACAAAATGTCACACACAGCGTACATATCAGTACATACAATATCTAGGTCTAATACATAGTACAATGCAAGTTACAATACAAGCTATATAAAATGTCTGTCTCTCTTCACAGTCCCCTTTGTGCAGTAAGGTGTCCTATCTGTTTTTTTTAACTGGTTTTATTTCTAGCTTGAGTTACCTGGGGTGGCAGAGAGTTCCATGTAGTCATGGCTCTATTTAATACTGTGTGTTTCCCAGCCTCTGTTCTGGACCTGGGGACTGTGAAGAGACCTCTGTTTGCATGTCTAGTGTTGTACCGGTTAGTGTCCGAACTGGTTGAACAGACAGTTTGGTACCTTTCAACACATCAATATCTCGTACAAAGACCAATAGTGATGCAGTCAATCTTTCCTCAACTTTGAGCCAGGAGAGATTGACTTGCACGTTACTGACAGTTTCCCTCGACTGTGATGTCAAGAAGGCAGTGCAACGCCTTATCATGGACCTCTTCCCATTTAAGCAACCATTTTCTATGTTACTGAATGTATCCAGAGTATTTTTAGATTTGTGTTATTGAGAAATGCTGCAAAAAGTACTGTAAATGTAAAATGAAGTGTATAATGTTTGGATTCCGTCTTGTCTGGTGAACTGTTGTGTTCTCACCTTTGGTCAGATAATTTCCACTTAATCTCCAAACTGTTGCTTTATCATTGGTTATGCATATTATTTTTCATATATTTCTTCTGTTAAAAACATTTCGATTTGGCCCTATCCATACAGTCCAAATTCTAGGAGTGAAAAGAGTTAAGACTGACAACAGCCCAGCTACCAAACTATCCCTTTAAGACTAACGTCCACTGACCAGTCCTCAATTAGGTCTGGAGGAATCGGCCTGATTGGTCCGTTAGTCCAGCGGTCCTCTACGTTTAGGCTCGTGTCACATCCAGTCACCTCTTGAATCCGGACACCGAGGTTGTGGAAACGAGTGGTCGCTGTGCCCTCCGTTCTATCTCTATAAATATAGATGTGTCCCTTCCTGCCTTTCCCCATCTTATTCATCATCATCTTCATATTTTTCACAAAGTAAGCCTTGTATTAGCATTCTTAATGGATAAATCTTCAGTTAGTCACACATTGAGGTCAATGGGATACGAAGTGAAAATGTTACTTAAAGTTAGGATTCACCCCATAGTACCTATTTATTTATTTTTACTTCCAACTCTCCAGTGGAGAGAACTCTGTATTGGTGGTTAAGATGTTCAGTAATTAGAGGCTGCTGGACAGGATATCAAATCTGACTGAAGAAGTCATACCACATTCTGGGTCACTGGCACTGCCCTCTCTCTCGTTTCTTGCTCTCTCATTTTTTCGCTCGCTCGCTGCTCTCTCGCTGCTCTCTCGCTGCTCTCTCGCTGCTCTCTCGCTGCTCTCTCGCTGCTCTCTCGCTGCTGTCTCGCTGCTGTCTCGCTGCTGTCTCGCTGCTGTCTCGCTGCGTCTCGTGTGTCTGCTGCTGTTCGCTGCTGTAACATCGGTAGCAATCGGCTGTGTCTCGGCTGCTCGCTGCTGTCTCGCTGTGTCGCTGCTGTCTCGTGCTTCTCGCATTGCTGTCCGTCGCGCTCTCTCGCGCTGCTCTGCTCGCTCCTCGCTGCTCTCAATCGCTTGCTCTCTCGGCTGCTCTCTCGCTGCTCTCGTGCTCCTCGCTCTCGTCTCTCTCGCTGCCTCCTCTCTCGCTCTGCCGCTCGCTGCGCGTTCTCGGCTTTCTCTCGCATCGCGTCGTCTCCTGCTCGCTCGCTTCTCCTCGCTCCTCGTTCTTTCGCTCGCCCTCTTCTCTCGCTCGCTGCTCTCTCTCTCTCGTCGCTGCTCTCTCTTCTCGCTGTGCTTCTCTCTTCGCCTCGCTGTCTTCTCTTCGTCGCTGCCTCTCTCTCTGCTCGCTGCTCTCTCTCTCTCTCGCTGCGTCGGCTCTTCTCTCGCTGCGCTTGCGCTCTCTCTCTCCTCGCTCGCTGCGCTCTCTCTCTCTCTCGCTGCTCGCTCTCTGTCGCTCGCCTGCTCTTCTCTCTGCCGCTGCTCTCTCTCTCTCGTCGTGCTGCTCTCTCGTCGCTCGCTGCTCTCTCTTCAGCTCGGTGCTGCTCTTCTCTCTCTCTCTCGCTCGCTGCTCGTCTCGCCTCTCTCTCTCTTTCGCTCGCTGCATCTCTCTCTCTCGCTCGCTGCTCTCTCTCTCTCTCGTGCTTCTCTCGCTCGCTGCTCCTCCGTCTCCTCGCTGCTGACATCTGCTCTGCTCGCTGCTCTCTCTCTCTCGCTCGCTTGCTTCTCTCTCTCGCTCGCTGCTCTCTTCTCTCCGCTCGCTGCTCTTCTCTCTCGCTCCGCTTCTTCTCTCCTTCTCTCGTTTCTGCTCTCTTTCAATTCAATTCAAGGGCTTTATTGGCATGGGAAACATGTGTTAACATTTGCAAGCAATTGGGTAGATATTATACAAAAGTTGAATAAACAATACAAATAACAGTAAACATTACACATACAGAAGTTTCAAAACAATAAAGACATTACAAATGTTATATTAATATATATACAGTGTTGTAACAATGTTCAAATGGATAAAGCACACAAGTTAAATATAAATAGCATAAATATGGGTTGTATTTAACAATGGTGTTTGTTCTTCATGTTGCCCTTTTTTGTGGCAACAGGTCACAAATCTTGCTGCTGTGATGGCACACTGTGGAATTTCTCCAGTAGATATGGAGTTTATCAAAATTGGATTTTGTTTTCAAATTCTTTTGTGGATCTGTGTAATCTGAAGGGAATATGTCTCTCTAATATGGTTCATACATTGGCAGGAGGTTAGGAAGCTGCAGCTCAGTTTTCCACCTCATTTTGTGGGCAGTGTGCACATAGCCTGTGTTCTCTTGAGACATGTCTGCTCTACGGCGGCCTTTTCAATAGCAAGGCTATGCTCACGAGTCTGTACATAGTCAAGAGCTTTCCTTAAGTTTTGGGTCAGTCACAGTGGTCAGGTATTCTGCCACTGTGTACTCTCTGTTTAGGGCCAAATAGCATTCTAGTTTGCTCTGTTTTTTGTTAATTCTTTCCAATGTGTCAAGTAATTATCTTTTTGTTTTCTCATGATTTGGTTGGGTTCTAATTGTGCTGTTGTCCTGGGCTCTGTGGGTGTGTTTTGTTGTGATTTGAACAGAGCATAGACCAGCTTGCTTAGGGACTCTTCTCCAAGTTCATCTCTCTGTAGGTGATGGCTTTGTTATGGAGAGGTTTGGGAATCGCTTCCTTTTAGGTGGTTGTAGAATTTAACGGCTCTTTCTTCTGATTTTGATAATTAGTGGGTACGCCTAATTCTGCTCTGCTGCATTATTTGGTGTTCTACGTTGTACACGGAGGATATTTTTTGCAGAATTCTGCATGCAGAGTCTCAATTTGGTGTTTTGTCCCATTTTGTGAAATCTTGGTTGGTGAGCGGGACCCCACCTCACAACCATAAGGGCAATGGGCTCTATGACTGATTCAAGTATTTTTAGCCAGATCCTAATTTGGTATGTTGAAATTTATGCTCTTTTGATGGATAGAAGGCCCTTCTTGCCTATGTCTCTCAGATCGTTTACAGCTTTGGTGGAAGTTATGTGGTGCTAGATGTTAGCCGAGGTATGTATAAGTTTTTGTGTGCTCTAGGGACACGGTTCTAGATGGAATTTGTGGTCCTGGTGACTGGACCTTTCTCTCTCTCTCTGTTGCTCTTTCTTCTCCTCTGCTCTCTCTCTTCTCTCGCTCCGCTCTCGCTCGCTCTCTCTCCTCTCTGCTCTCTCTCTCTCGCTCGCTGCTCTCTCTCTCTCTGCTCTTCTCTCTGCTCTCTCTCCTCCTCTCATCGCTCGCTGCTCTCTCTCTCCTCGTACTCCGTCGCTGCTCTCTCTCTTTCGCTCCTGCTTTGCTCTTTTCTCGCTCGTGCTCTCTCTCTCTCGCTCGCTGTCTCTCTCTCTCTCTCTCTTCTCTCTCTTCTCGTTCTCTTCTCTCCTTGCTCCTTCTCTCTCGTTGCTCCTCTCTCTCTTTCTTGCTCCTTCTCTCTCTCTTGCTCTCATCTCTCTCTACGTTGTCCTTTCTCTCTCTCTCCTCTCTCGTCTCCTCTCTCTGCTCCTCGTCTTCTTCTCTCGTTGCTCTCTCTCTCTCTCTCTCTGTTTGCTGGCTCTCTTCTTCGTTTGCTCTCGTTCTCTCTCTCGTGCTCTCGTCTCCTCTCTCTCGCTCTCTCTGCTCTCTCTCTCTCTGCTCGTGCTCTCTCTCTCCTCGCTCGCTGCTCTCTCTCTCTCGCTCGCTGCTCTCTCTCTCGCTGCTCCTCTCTCTCTCTCTCTCGTTTCCTTCTCTCTCTCTCTCTCTCTGTGCTCCCTCTCTCTCTCACTCGTTGCTCCCTCTCTCTTCTCATTCGTTGCTCCTCTCTCTCTCTCTCGTTGCTCCTCTCTCTCTCTCTCGTTCGCTCCCTCTTCTCTCTCTGCCTCGTTGCTTTCCTCTTCTCTTCGTTGCTCCTCTCATCTTCTCTCGTTGTCTACTCTCTCTTCTATCGTCTCCTTTTCTCTCTCTGTTGCTCCTCTTCTCTCTCTCGTTGCTCCCCTCTCCTCTCTCGTTCTCGTTCTCTCTCGTGCTCCCTCTCTTGTCCTAGGCTCTTCTCTCTCTCGCTGTCTCCTCCTTCGTTGCTCTCTCTCTTCTCGTCTGACTCTCTCTCTCTCGTATGCTCTTCTTTCTTTCTTGCTCCTCTCTCTCTCGCTCGTTGCTCCCTCTTCTCTCTCTCGTGCTCCCTCTCTCTTCTCTCGTTGCTGCCTCTCTCTCTCTCCGTGCTTTCCTCTGGGCTCTCTTCGTCCTCTCGTTGCTCCGCTTCTCTCTCTCTCTCGTTGCTCTCCGCTCTCTCTCTCTCTCGTTGCTCCCTCTCTCTCTCTCCGTTGCTCCTCTCTCTCTCGTTGCTCTTCTCGTTTGCTCCTCTCTCTCTTCTCTCGTTGCTACTCTCTCTCTGTTGCTCTCTCTTCTCCGTTGCTCCTCTCTCTCTGCTCTCGCCTCGTGCTCTCTCTCTCTCTCTCTCTCTGCTCCCTTTTCTTCCTCCTCTCTCTCTTCTCGTTGGCTTCCCTCTTCTCTCTCTCTCGTTGCTCTCTCCTACTCTCTCTCTCTCTCGTCTCTCTCTCTCTCTCCCTCTCTCTCTTGTTCGCTCGTCCGCTCTCCGCTCTCTCCTCTCTCTCGTTGTCTCTCTCGTTGCTCCCTCCTCTCTCTCCTCTTCTCCTCCTCTCGTTGCTCCCTCTCTCTTTGTTGCTCCTCGTGTGCTCCTCTCTCGTTGCTCTCTCGTTGTCGTCGTCTCTCGTTGCTCTCCGTTCTCGTCTCTCTCCTCTCTCTCTCGTTGCTCGCTCTCTTCCCTTGTGCTCGCTCTCTCCCTTGTTGTCGTCTCTCTCCCTTCTTGGCTGCTCTCTTCCTTGTTGCTGCGTGCTCTCTCTTCTTGTTGCTCCTCTCCGCCTTGTTGCTCGCTCTCTCTTTTTCTTGTTCTCTTTTTTCTTCATCTTCTTTAGAACATCTTGTTCTTTATTTTCCTTCTTGTTCCTCCCCTCTTTGTCTCTTTCTGTGAGATGTTCTCTAAAGGTGGCTGTAGACACCAACATAGTATTGATGTGTAATCTGTGTGTGGGTGGGACAGTAATGATAGTCCTTTTAGACACATTAATGACCGGTTAAAGCTGCTCCTCTCTCTGCTAAGAGCCCCTAGCACAGAAACACAGATATATGAATACATGGATAGAGAATAGATGTATCCATATGGAAGATGTATACTGTGTTCTATGTTCTCTCAGTGATAACTCTACATGTGAATAGACATGCTTTCTTCAGATCCATGAATTCCCATCACAGATTAACATTGAGACGGTGGCAACACCAGACACTAACTTGTAGGTTCAGCGATAGACTGATGAAACCTTTGCCCAACCTACTGAAGAGAATTTTATAAAATAAGAGACTTATTTCTCCCATCCACTTTGTTCTCTATCAGTCCTCCCCTCTCTTCTGTCTCTCCGTCCCAGTCCCTCCCCTCTCTTCTCTCTCTATCCAGTCTCCCCTCCATGTCTCTCCCTGTTCTATAGTCCCCTCCCTCTCTTCTGTCTCTCCGTCCATCTCCCTTCCCCTCTCTTCCTCTCTAGCCAGTCCCTCCATGTCTCTCCTGTGCTCTATCCAGTCTCCCCTATGTCTCTTCCTGTTGCTCTATCCAGTCTCCCTCTCCCTATCCCTACATCCACAGTTTCAATCTGCTGATGTTAGCTCTATTACATAAACCCAATGAAGTGGTTTTAATAGAATTCTCTCCTCTCTCTCCTCTGCTCAGATGACCTGTCCTACGAGTACGTTGTACCTCACGCGGCTGAGAGGGGGAACAAAGGCCACCTACTGGCCAGCGTGGACCGTTCGGTCTGGTCAAGAGGAGGCGCGCAAGCGCAGCAGTGAGTGTCCTGGAGCGCACAGACACACACGCCGTTAACGCCTGAACATCCACGCCACCCAGGACAGCGACAGCGGGGAGTACCACTGCCAGGCCACGCCCTGGTACCTGTCTGCCTCCACAGGGGCCTGGACACACGGGGCAGAACTCACCTCTACCAGGGTGTTCCTCACTGTACGATTCCCCAGTGAGTAAGGATGGGATGGGGGGGGGGGTACTGTGTGTGTGTGTACAGTAACTAACACTTTCTCTCTCTCTCTCGGTCTGTCTCTCTGTCTCCCTCCAGTGTGGGACTCTCTGAAGCTGCCTCTGCTGTACGGTTCTGTAACCTCTGTGTCCGTGGGGCTCTTCTCTCTCCTCCTGGGTTTCATCTGTGCCCACTGCTGCTGCCGCAACACCACACACACCCCCCGCTCATGCAACAAACTCATGGACCTGGAGATGGATTGACTAGCACAGGCCCGCTGGAGCGACCACCGCTTCTCCAGCTGATGAACTACGAGCACGCGCACGTTACCSCGCCRGCACATTACCACGGCAACGGCAGACAATTGACCAATCACAGCCCTTCGGGTGCGCTCCGTGGAGCTTTTAAGCGCACCAACGGGAGAGGAGGAGAGACAATAGGACATTTACTGTGGAGCTGTAGAGGGGAAAAACACTGAACAAACTGCTAAAGAAGAGTGCAGGATATCTAGTCTGCCTATGTGAACGTATTGATGTTAGGTATTGCACAAAACAGCCCTGGAGTATTCCTACCTTAGTGGACTTTGTCTACGTTTGTCCTCAACACTAGTTTTTGAAATTAGACTGTTTTTAAAGCTCTTAAATGGAGATGTGTGTGAGTGTATACTATATTTGTGTGGTTTGCCACACCTGAGGCTGGGAAAGAGAGCCGCTTTACTCGTTTTGTCCTGCCCTGTTCCTGGTGTGATGTCATCCTGGTGTGATGTCATCCTGGTGTGATGTCATATCCTGGTGTGATGTCATTTCAGTGACTCAACAGCAACTAGCCATGTTCCCTGGCGCACGTTGATGACCTCAGAGGCTCTCCTCTAGAGAGAGTGAATGACACTAAGGACCCAGACCTCACCTGCTGTAACCCCCTACACTGACACTGGTGCTACCCCCACTGTGAATGACATTGATGTTATGTTGGGCCTAGGGTTTATATGGGGCAGGTTGAAGAGCAAGGTGGCCATTGAGGGAGAATGGACTAATGGTTGTGACAGAGGTGATATGATATGATATGATGATATGATATGGACTGACACAGTCAGAGGGAGAGATCGTTTATATAGGTAGCATACTGGATTAATGCGTGGAACCAGCTGGAACCTGCAGTCCTCCACACACTATCCCAGCCAATGCCTGGCTCTAGCTGAAGGAGTCCCAAAGTGGCTTCCTCGTCTCCTCTCCTTCATCTGCACTGTTCAATAAACACAGGAYGGATCTAAGCAATATAATGGTTGAAGCCTACCCGTTTCATTCACATCAGTGCAGATGAAGTGAAGAAGACGGGACGAGGAAGCCAGAGCATGGAGATACACCCGTGGAATGCAATGGAGAAGGATTAGAGAGAGAACTGTTAACAAACCCATTCCTGAAAGGAACCTCCATGTCACCTCCCAGTTTAGTAGGGCCCAGCAGTCCTTAGGGAGTCTTCTTCCCCTGTCTCTGGTACAGTACAATAGCTGAGTGTCCATAGAAAGGACTATGCTGTGTTTGTATGGGGCTGGGGCTCTCAGGGCTGTTGTGTTCCTGGGGTTAGTGGTTGGCCCAGCAGTAATCTTCCCAGCGACAAAGACCAGCCCTACCCTCTACTAATTACCCCAACCTAGACCCAAAAGGCCTTTTTAGAATGGTCCTGTACCCGATGTCAACTACCACCCCTGAAATGCTACCCTGTCTATACACACACTCCATATACTGCCAATACTCAACATGCTACCCTGTCTATACACACACTCCATATACCACACTCAACATACTGACATGCACACCAACAGTTAAACACACACTGCTTGATCGAGCACTCTTCTTCCACAATGCCATGTACCCCAACATCTAAAAATAAAATCACACTCCTCGTGCACACACACAAACAACCCTACACACACACTGTCCTGTATACACACTGCCAATGTAACCCTGTGTGAATGCACATCTTGTGAGGCACCAGCTGTATCTAGGTTCTGGCCAGGTACCAACTGGGTCTTTGGCTCTGGGATCTGACTAGGTTTAACTCACTAGCGCCACCGACGGGAGAAGAGCTGCTGTGTGCCAATCAATAAACCAGGGCCCTGTTAAAATGGTTAGAAATTGCATCCTTCCTAATCTGACATGACTGGATTGGTGAAAGATGTGTAGTGGAACCCTGGTTTACAGCTGCCATACATCTGTATGAGATCAGACATGTACTTGAAGGAAAGAGTTGCATTTTATAGTATTGGTATCATGTCTCGAGCTGTCCCACTGTGTGGGTGAAAGGTGTCCCTAAGCACTGACCCAAGGTCTGTTCTGTGTGCAACCTCGTAATTATTTAGTTCAGGTTTGGACTTGGGGAAGCTGATCCGAGATCTATTCGAAGAACCTCCCTAAAGTCTAGAACCACAGACAGATAGGACAACCGCCAACACAAAACACTGCACGTTCTTTTTAAAGATCCTTACTGTCATTTAATTTTTTGTAATTTGAAATAGATTTCTAAGTCTTTTTGTAAATGATTGTAAAGCCCAATATGGATTTTTATCTGACATGAATATCTTATTCTGTGCCGATGTTTCTCTGGGTGACGATCAATCAGGGTTTTTTATGATTCGCCTCTGCTTCCAGGCCTCTGAAAAACTTCAAATATTTCTGCCAGAATAAATGTTTTATAACAGTACCACGACTGAAGCTGGTTTGTTGTATCCCTCCTTCCCTCCATCTCTTGTCGTTCTTCAGTGAATAGCTTGTGTCCTCTCTCTCAATTACAAATGCAGATGAGTGTTATGTTTAGAACTGCCAGCCTCCAGTGAGTTATTCTTCTCACCTTCACTATCACATTCTCTCTCTTCTTCCTCTCTATCTTTTTCACACCTGTTTTTCTTAATCCCTGGCTCTCCTTTAGTCCCTAAATGTCTCTTTCTCTCGCTCTCTTCTCCCCTCTTTCTCTCCCCCCATCTTCCTCTCGCTTTCAAAAAATTGACCCAGATTTTGGTGCTGTATCCTCCATTCCCCCTCTGGTGATGAGTGTGTGTGTGTTTCATCTGGACACCGATCATTTAAGGCCTTGTTTGATCCTCAATGGTGGTTCCTGAATTAGACATATCATCTCTGGGATCTGTTGGTTGGGCCTGATGGCTCAGAACAACAGTTTACAACAACTCTAGACCTGGGTGGCCTTTTGTTTCACATCTGTCTTCCAAATGGACTCCTAGCCCCTCGGCTAACTCAGTAAACACTCCTGTAGGTCTGAATGCATTGTCTAGAATGAAGCAATATGGCCAATTGTGTGATATGCTTAAGCTTAATCAAATCCTGCTTCTTAAACCATGTACATCCCTTGTCAAACTCATTCCACGGCGGGACTGAGTGTCTGCGGGTTTTTTCTCCTCCAATGTACTTGATTGATGAAAATAAGGTCACTAATTAGTAAGGAACTCTCCTCACCTTGTCTGGCTTAATTAAAAGGAACTAAACTAAACCTGCAGACACTAGGCCCTCCATGGAATGAGTTTGACACCCGTGACGTACAGGCAGATGAATGCGGTATGTTGGTTGTTCTAGCTCCGCAGCAGCAGGAGGTTACTGTAGGGAGGGGACTGCATGAGTACACACAACAGTACACCGCATAGAGTAAATGTTAAACTTGAGAGGAGGAGAGTGTCCAGGGTGGGAGAGCCATGCCCCGGAATGTGGCGATGACTCGTCAACGCCTCGCCATGGCAACTGTCTACAGACGGAGGGTGTGTGGTTCGGGGGGAGATGGAGGAGAGAGAGGAAAGAACAAGTTGGGGGTGTGATATCTGATCTGCCTCCACCACCTCCAAACGCTCTTTCTCACACACACACACACATAACCTACATCATCTATGTTTAGTTTCCCCCTATCCTACAGTTTATATTCTGTCAATACTATACACACATAATACTTGCGCACACACGCCTCCAGTAGTGTCATACTCTGGGAGTTGGTTGGAGCATGCCTTGTCCTTGTAAGGCTGTGTGTGTTCTCCAGGGTGACYGTCCCCCTGTGCCAACTTCCTTTGTGTCCTCACCCATCACTGTCACAGCACTGTCACTAGAAATGAAATCAATAAAACAAACACCACCCATAGATGTGAAATTTGATTGAATTTCAGTCACATGGCCATTTGGTTCAATATATCCCTCCCATAATCCATATACATCTTCACTGATCAATGTTATCTTGCAGTTATTTAACCTCTGCCACTACGGCTGCTGGTGTGCTTCTAAGGCTGTTTATAGATCCGTTCATACGGCTGTCATAACCTGTTATGTATGCTCTATGAATGCTCACAGCCTGCGGGAAGCTACATTGAAGCCCTTTTAGTTATTCTGTCTGTTGTTGTATCATTCTAGAGGGGACTGAAACCTGACCCTTTCTAACCACCAATATGCTTCTAATCACTAAGTAGCCCTGACCCCTGACCTCTAACCCTTAATAAAGAACACATATCCCATCAGCTCTGACTGCATCACCATATTTGTCCATCCATGCTGGCACGGCCATCTTTCTGAGTGACTAACATTGTAATGCCTATTAGCTTTGCTCATGTTGATTTAGCACAGCCATACAGACACTATAATAAACACAGGACGGAGCCACAGAGACTTCTGCCAACGCGGAGCAGACTTTATTAGCCTTCAATCAGCCTAGAATTAAGGCCATGCCTGCGGTCATCTAATCTAGGGATTCCAAAACTCGGTCCTGGGGCCTCCCAGCTTGATGAGTTGGTTATTTGAATCAGCTGTGTAGTGCTACGTCAAAAAACTAAACGTGCACCCAGGGGGGGCCCCAGAACCGAGTTTGGGTAACCCTGATCTAGTCCATTGTTATGCATGCTAGCCCCATGGGGCTATTTATGTCAGGTCCCCTCGCATTGCCATACAGCTGCTGGCATTGTGGTGTTGCATCTCCTAGATGCTCAGGATGTCTCAGTGAAGAAAGTCTGAATATTGAATTAACCCCATACCCATACATCCTACACACACAGCAGGGCCTCTGTGGTCGTATTCCATTCCACTGTCATAGATACCTTGGCATTTCTCCTTTCCTCAACAACCACTGATCTGACGGTGTGACAGACGAGAGCCTAAAGGCTGCATCTCAATAGCCTAAAGTGGCTTCCTCTCGTCTCCTCTGCTCTCCCTCGTGTTCTGGTCTGAAAACACAGGGTGATTGAAAGCAATATGGTGGATGGATGCCTACCAGGAATTTGCTTTCAATAATTCAGTGCTGCAATCTAATGGCTGTTTTTGTTTGTTGACCTAAAGGGTAAAGAACTTCCATCGGGATATATATATAACTCATGTAATCTCTTTCTCTCTCTCTATCCCTCGATCTCTCTCTGGTTACGGCAGTCTCTTTCTCTCTGTTAAAACAGCTGAGTCTAAGCTTTATGTTCCTTAGGTCAGTGAACAGATCAGATGTCTCCAGACAATAAGACGCCCTCAGTCCCACCTCTGTTACACACACAGCTACTCTGCCTGACTCAATCCCCCCACCATTTTTAGAACTACTCTGCCTGGCTTAAGGAACAGAGTGAGGGAGGACAAAGTTCTTTCCAACCTCATCAGTCTCCTGTTTCACCACATGCATGCATTAGGAATGCTTATCCTGGAGAATCTTATAGTCTAGCGCTGCCATCGTGAAAAGGGATTTAGGATGTTAGTATTGAGTAGGGGTTTCAGGCTCCTTATTTAAATAAACGTATGTTAAGTCCCTCTGGATAACACAAGTCAAATGAATGGCTAAAATGCCCAGCTAATTGTACATTTTAGAACGTTGTCCTTAAGAATACAGTACTGTACTGTATGCGCTGTAGGCTGTGTGTCTTTTAAAAATCAATCAGTTATCAGAATCAACTAGTCTGTGACACAAACAAGGCTAAAGATTCCTAACGGTGTAGGAAATTACTTCTGGACTGGCTTCATTCAGGTCAAAAGCCTTTGTCTCTTCCTCTCCCAGACTGAGAATCAATATAGTCCATGTTGAATCAACTTTTCTGTTTTCTTTCCTTCTTCTCTTCCTTCACTTTTCCCATAGGCCTCCTCGTTCCTCTTCCTGTCATTGAGGGCAAAGGTCGGCGTAGAATGTAAATATTCTTATCTCCATGGTTACAATTAGGCACTTTAGAGCTCTGTGACCTTTTGGTTGATCTTTTTCTTTGCCTATCAGAGTTTGGAAAACATATGTAGCAATTAGAATCACTCTATTCTAGCCATCATCGTCTACCATTCTAGAAGATCATAGGTATTCTATTTCTATTGTCTGCAGTGGAGACGTGACCTGTTACCTTGACAATAGCCTTGAAATGAACAGCTCTGATCTGGAATCAGTTAGCGCTGGAGAGTGACTGGAGCATAGAGATCCTATTAAATTACTAGAGGGGCTATGTCATAAAAGTTTCAGAATGGGGTTAAAATTGCAGCCATATTGGTCAGGGAGAAAAACAAACCAGTCTAATTGGAATGAATGACAGTAGAGGCATAATCCTGATTTGACTTATGCAGGAAAATAAAAGTAAGGCATGTGATATCAGAAATTGTGTAATAGAATTGTCAACCTAAAATATTGTTATATAATTAGAAATTAATTTTATAGGGGTTTTATACACATTTTATGTATAAATAGTCTCTAAAATATATCTAAACAGGTGTGTTTTTTTTTGGAAAGCTGTGAGTTCTATTATATGATGCAATATCAGTACTTGTTGCATTTACAACTTTTCAAAGTCCAATCATCAACTGATTATAGACAGTGTATGGCTGTGGATTGACTGCATTGTTTGAATGGAATGTAGGCATATTGGCAGTTCATTTTAAGTATTTATGGTATCATTCATCTAAAATTGGCTGGCTAGCTAGCTAATAAACATACAGTGCAGATAAATTATTCTAATTCATTATTTTACACAATATCTTATCACAGCACTGGCAAACCATGGTTGACCAACTCCCTGAGCAACATGGCTGACCTTTGGACCATCATAAGAAGGTTGATGTACATTCTAGTATTCTAATTCTATGGACTGGAGCACCTTTAACACCTGGCTCCTATTCTTCACCTTAGAGACAGATCTCTATCGATTCCACAGACATTTAGCTTCCTTAACCGAATAACCGTATTAAGTTAAAAATAGTATCTTCCTGTTTGTGGTTTGTGCTTACAGTGACGTTCAAGGTTTGACATCAGTATTTTATACTGTTAGAAATGCAACATCGCCACCTAGTGTCTACCTAGACACTACATCAGACCTTCATTACGTAGATTAACTCATAACCAGGGTTAGGGTTGCTATCTGCAATTTAGAATAGAATGTTGCAAAATCACCTTATGGCAAAAATCACCAAGACTGATGAGAAAACTGTAAGATAAAGCAAATACAATGCTTGACAGACAGAAAGCTCAAAGAAAGAAGATTTCCAAGGAGATCATCAGGGTTTTATTTGTCAATGCATTTGCAGATTATAATGCCCTTGGGTGCAATGTACAGCCTGTCTTTACACATTACAACTGTAGCAATTGAGAGCGAAGAGCCAGAGTGGGATTTGATTAAACCAGAGACCCTGCAGGTAGCCAACAGGACTCTGCCTCCAGTGCAATAAAGGTCCAGACCACTTGACAGAGGATACACAACTAAATTGGCTCGTACTTTGTAGCTGCTATTAATATCGAAGCAAAAGTGCATTATTTTGATGAGGTAATCTCACACACATCAATTCCATGAATGACAGTTTGATCAAATTCAGTTTATTGCATGGATCTCTGCGATGTACACACACAGCTCCAGGGAAAATGGCTGTCTTGGTCAAAGCCAGCAATGATCAGGGTCTGTGCTATCGGGATCCATGGAACGGCCCTACCCCATTGAAGTTTACATTTTAAATGGTTAAGTTAAGGTTTAGCCTACGGACGTCTCAAGGATGCCAGATAACAGGGAGGAAAAGTACACAATTATCATACTTGAGTAAAAGTAAAGATACCTTAATAGAAAATGACTCAAGTGAAAGTGAACGTCACCCAGTATCTGGTTATAAGTATCTGGCAGGTAGGGGTAGCCTAGTGGTTAAGAGTGTTAGACCAGTAACTGAAAGGTTACTGGTTCAAATCCCTGAGATGAGTAGGTGAAAAATCTGTTGATGTGCCCTTGAGCAGTAATTGCTCTGAATAAGAACTTCTGCTATAACGTCAAATAAATGTAGCCTACTTAAGTACAGTGGTGGAAAAAGTAGTTGATTGTCAAACTTGAGTAAAAGCTATACTTCAAAGTATTTTTTAATTAAGTAGCCTTCTTAATACCACTAGCAGTGATTTAAGGGATGAAAAATGCACATTCATGGTGTCTTTGCAGAAAACAACTGCCATATCCCTGGTCCACATCAGGGTAATGGGCAGCCTAATAATATATTTTACATGCCTGTCACTCAGGGAGTGAGTGCTTCTGGGGGTTTCATAGGTGACAGTCCACGTGTGTGTTATGTGTCCACGCCATTTGGACAGTATCCAGTCCTCAGTGTGTTATTCAGACAATCCTGAGCCAACTAGCTGAACAATCTGTTGATGTGCCCTTGAGCAAGGCACTTAACCCTAATTGCTCCTATAAGTCGTTCTGGATAAGAGCGTCGGCTAAATGACTAAAACGTAATTAAAATGATGTTTGGTTTAGTGATTAAGCCCTTCTTTGAGGGAATTCCACAGGAACTTTTAACTAATAGAGCAACAACATGGGCTGGTTTGTCATCGCTGGCTGCAGGTAGGGCTATTATGAAACATCAAGTAGGATGTAATGTGCAGGACTAACTGAAGAATGATGAGCCTACCCCTGAAAGTGTTTTAATTTCATGCATCTTTGGAACTATCGATTGCCAAAGGTGTTGCACCCCTGGAGTGTGCACATGACCTCCAGAGCACAAACACACTTCCAAGTCATATAGACGTATAAGGAAGTGCTTGCAGAACTTTTCATCAAATCAACGTTAAGTCAAGAAGACGGTTTAGAATATGTTATAGCGGGTGCAGCGAAATGCTTATGTTAGCTCCTGACCTTGCAGTAAATTATCTAACGAGTACACACACACACACACACACGTACGTAAAAGGAATCAAGAAATGTCGGAATGAGTTGTTGGCTAGCGCGCACGTCCCAATACAAGTGGGCACATTCGCTACATAATGCAACATGTTTATGTTCAAAACCATCAGTAGAGTTGAAAATGCAATGGAAAACTATTTAACTTTCTTCTTCTTTTTTCCGGAAATGGGAATTTAACTGCGAAAGTTATTTGCGTGCACGTCACGCACAGACTTTAAAGAAACAAGTAAATTTGATGAAAACATCTGATGGGGAAATGCCAATTGGATGGAAACCGACTAATAATCCCGTCACAAATTATGCGAAAATTTGAGGCTAGAGTGTAGGCAAAGGCAAAGGGGGGGTGTCCATAGAAATGGCACTATGCTGTCAAACCAAAATAGGAATGCAACCTGTGAAAAAAGTTGCATCTAATCTACCTGCCTCAGAGGAAGGAGCGTGATTGATGCGTCGAGTCCGGGGTTGGAGAGGTTAGTCAGAGAAGGGCTGCTGGAAATGGTAAGTACAAGCGTTACAAAACAATGTCATAATTAAATGTATGGAGTCAGACTTATAAAAATCCTAAACAGTGGTGCGTTTGTCACGTGGAAAATGACAGGTTCTAGGTCTTAGTTGAGCAGGCAGCGTGAAGTAAGAGGCAGACAAAAGTGACTAACAATTATTTTGTAAGGCATGCTTTTCTATCAGTTTCAGCACATTCTCAGTACCGGCGCATTCTCAGTTTGGTTTCACAATTCAGTTATGTTCATTTCGATGTCGTTACCGTTACTTTAAAATCAGACGCAAACAAAGGGGCACAGCAAGCCCATCATCTAGATTTAGTCAGTGTTGCAAACCTCGCAGCACAGTCTCAATTTGTACTCTCGCCAAACATATCAGCCTGTCATAATAAGCTTTCAGCGAACAATGATTCACCATGCCTCGGGTCAGCATCACTTCCTGTGGGCAGCTGAGTGGAAAAAATAGTTTTAAATAGTGTAACGACCCTGGGTTTATAAGCGCGGAAATCGACTTTGCCACACGAGCATGCTTTTGCGGCACATTCGATAGCACGCCGGACCTCGGGCTAGAAGGTCAAAGGTTCGAGACCTGCTCCCTGCTGTTTCATTACACTGGTCTCAGAAGTGATCGGACCTTGCATCCACGACAGTGCGTGTGCTTGGCCGGTGAGCGCGTTCCTGTAAGACGTAGAGTCGCAAGCTAGCGCGAGGACGAGCTCTTTGAAAGTTATACTATCATTTAGCTCATGACCAGGCAATTAACCAATAGAAAATGCTACTCAGGTTAAACATGCCAATAAGTCACAGGTGACATTTTCACCCACTTAAAATTAGCGTTTCCTTGCACTTGATAGTGAAACTCTGCAAAAGTACATGTGCAATAATAGGTTTTACACACTGGTTAGAAAAGGCAAATATTTCACACACAAATTGCACTCAAAGATAAACTGCCTGAAACTCTAACTATACAACAAAGTCCCCATGGAAAAATAGACCTCCAATACCTGCTAGCAACTCTACCACATGGTGTTCTGAGGCAGCCAGGGCTCCCATAGCGTTGTTGACCTGCCCTATTGCTGGCACATTGCCCTCAGCTCACCAGGCCACACACCTCCAACCAGTTCCTTAGAGCCATTTAGCCTTCACCCACAAGGCACCTTAACATGCCCCAGGCCAGTTAGTGTCTCTCGGACCAGCAGGGAGAGACTGGCTTCCTCACCTGCGCCCAGAACCACCCATGGTTGAGACGGCAAAACCTAGGAGGGCACAAACACCAGACCATGAAACTAAAATGGTCTCTGCTCTACAACTGCCCACTCAGTGGCCCAGAGCCAGCTGATGCTACACCAAATGCCACAAGGTGGAAAGTGACACATTCACCTGAAAAATGAGTTGAAACCTGTTAGTTCTCCTTAAACCTGTTAGTCTAGTGACCACTTCTGGATTGCGCGCTAGTGCACCTCACTTTACGCACAGAATTTCCACCGTTCCAATGGAGTGTTCCAGTGTCTAAGGACCTTGGTGCGCTTCAATCATACATTAGGTTACTCTCCAGTTTTTAGAGAAACATTATGAATACTGTATCATAATGTTGGAGTCACCAGATAAAGCAAGAGAGAAAGATGAGCCTTATTGACACTTGTGCAAAGTTTGGATCAGAATTGATTGTTCAAACATTTCCTTAACTTATTAATCTTTACTGTCTGTCACTTATGGTTATCCTGCAATTAAACATGGTAAGGCAAGGTTTTCAGTCAGTTTCAGCAAATTCTCAGTTCCGGCACATTCTCAATTTGGTTTCACTATAGAACCCCACAGTGGAGGTGTCATAATACCCATAAAACCTAGCGATCAAACAGGAAAATGGTTCCAATTGTTTTTCCACCATTCATTTTTCTCATTAGGACATTTTTAGGAACACTTAAAATGTGTTTCGTTGGAAAAATGAATGGTGGAAAAACGATTGGAACCATTTCCTTGTTTGACCGCTAGGTTTTATGGGTATTATGACTCATACTGTGGTACTCTGTTCAGTTAAATTGTATATGGAAATGAACATTCTTTCTCGTTAACTTTTCTTTAAAAACCATGCTACTTAAAATCAGACACATCCAAGCCAAACAAAAAGGGGCACAGGAAGCGACGCAGCCCAGCAGACAGGTGTCCATCTTCAGCGCTAAGACATAGGTCAAGTTTGTGCTGTAATTGAGTAAGGGTGCGTTCCTCTGTCCAGGCGTTGCTGACGCATACCAGATCTTACATAAAATACCTGTCCAGGCGTTGTATCAGCTAACCACATATGTTATAGCAATCTGTCAGTTGATCACGTGGCACGCAACCATTGGTTGGTGGATGCAACGTCTGAGCGGGGGAACACAACCATGTGGTTAGCTGATACTTAAAAAAATCTATCCAAGCATTATAAGATCTGGCATGCGTCAGCAACGCCTGGGCAGAGGAACGCGCCCTTAGTCAATTATAGCACAAACTCTGTATACCATGTGCTCTCCAATCGTATCAGCCTGCCATAATAGGCTTTCAGCAAACAGTGATCCAACATGCCTCTGGACTGGATCACTTCCTGTGGGCGGCTGCACACAGGGCTTGTTAAACATTGCAGGTGACTGCCGACTGACTGATCGATAAAAAGAACCACTCATAAATAACTACTTCATATTATTTGTAGATCAGTCAGTCCCAATTTATCCATGATACAGTGGCTTGTGAAAGTATTCACCCCCCCCTTGACATTTTTCCTATTTTGTTGCCTTACAACCTGGAATTAAAATTGATCATTTTTTAGGGTTTGTATCATTTGATTTACATAACATGCATACCACTTTGAAGATGCAAAATATTTTTTGTGGTGAAACAAACAAGAAATAAGACAAAAAAACAGAGAACTTGAGCGTGCAAAGCTATACACTCCCCCAAAGTCAATACTTTGTAGAGCCACCTTTGCAGCAATTACAGCTGCAAGTCTCTTGGGGTATGTCTCTATAATTTTTGCCCATTCTTCAAGGCAAAACTGCTCCAGCTCCATCAAGTTGGATGGGTTCCGCTGGTGGTCAGCAATCTTTAAGTCATACCACAGATTCTCAATTGGATTGAGGTCTGGGCTTTGACTAGGCCATTCCAAGACATTGACATGTTTCCCCTTAAACCACTCGAGTGTTGCTTTAGCAGTATGCTTAGGGTCATTGTCCTGCTGGAAGGTGATCCTCCGTCCCAGTCTCAAATCTCTGGAAGACTGAAACAGGTTTCCCCTCAAGAATTTCCTTGTATTTAGTGCCATTCATCATTCCTTCAATTCTGACCAGTTTCCCAGTCCCTGCCTATGAAAAACATCCCCACAGCATGATGCTGCCACCACCATGCTTCACTGTGGGGATGGTGTTCTCAGGGTGTTGAGAGGTGTTGGGTTTGCACAAGACATAGTGTTTTCCTTGATGGCCAAAAAGCTACATTTTAGTCTCATCTGACCAGAGTACCTTCTTCCATATGTTTGCGGAGTCTCTCACAGGCCTTTTGGCAAACACCAAACGTGTTTGCTTATTTTTTTGAAAGCAATGTATTTTTTCTGGAGTCCGACGTTTACAGAATGTGTAATTTAGCCTATTGTTAGGTTCTAAATTAACCTAGTAAAACTTACGAACGATTAGTAAAGCTTAAACCAAGTTTATTCACCCATTGGGTCATACAGCTGCATAAGACAAAGACATGGTTCCACCAGTGGTAGTATATATATACCCCAATTTGGGTGACGTCCTCCTGCTCTCTAAACATTACATCTTTATTGCTAGGCAGGAAATTAAGTGATGTGGGCAATAAACTGTTCCTTCTCCCTTAATTAATGTGATCTGAACTGACCTCGGCCCCCTTCCTCACTAATCCACATCTCACCACCCTTATCAGTGCCTGCCACATGTGATTACCCTTCCCTTACTCAGTACATTCCAAGCTTAATTGCCTCCACCATATACATTTCTCCTACAGATAACCATTAACTTCTGGTGTAGACCCTAGACTATAGCACTCAATAGGATACCTGATAATTAACACTATTCCAAGTTTAGGAGTCAGAACCCTGAATCCATCACTATTAAACACTTAAATTATGTTTCAAGTGAGAATTAGGCAGGTCTGATGCAGAAAAAGAAAGGAAATTCTTGCCTACTTCACCCATTAAAAAGTAGTGTAGTTTCAGTAGTTAGCTACACCGTTACATGGCACAAAAGTAATTAACTACTGAAAACCCGACCAACATTTGAATTAAATTCAACTACCACTACCCTCCTGCAAAATGTAGTTAAATTACTATATAGTAAATGTAGTTAAATTACTAGTAGAACTACGTGTAGTTCACTACTCCTCAACACTGCTAATCAATCATATCTTCTGTCTATCATAATTCTGGAATCACCAGATAAAGCCAGAGAGAAAGATTAACCTTAATGACACTTTTGTAAAGCTTGGATCAGAATTAGTGATTGTTAAAAAATGTCCTTAACTTATTAATCTTTACTGTCTGTCAAGTCTTTCGCTTAGGGTTATCCTCCAATTTAATGTGGTGTGGTAGCCCTGCGAGGCTTTGCCTGGACACATTTAGAATGAATGTAAGTAACAGACACATCCCTATGTCCATAGCACTGTAAGGCTTTGACTGTCCAACAAACCCTTTATTAGAATCACACACACCAGAGCTATTGATTGTGGAAGGAGCACACATTTGGGTGTACAATAACTCAGACACATCCATCCCTTTGTGCCATGAATCTCTTCAAAATAACCCAGATGAACAAACGAGACCCTATGGAACTATTTGACATAAATCTGAGTCAAACCAGACGACCACAAATATGTATACCCATCTGAAACAAGAAGATCCAGCTACTGCATGTTAAAATTGGATGAATGTTTACACAGCTATAAGGGGAGTAGTCGTCAGTTAAACTGAGAAATAAAGAGTGAGGGTGGGACTGGTAGGGGTAAGTATGCATGCACCCATTGAACTGTGTAAAACTCATACAAGACTAGTACTACTATACTGTTAGCTATGTGTTATAGATCAGTGGTTCCCAAATGCCTTTTTCACTGTGACCCTTTTATAGCTTTTGAGGTTTTTTAGTGGCCAACCAAGTCAGCGAAACCAATGTTCCTGGCCAGGACCAAGCCACGACTTAATTAAAATACTTTTGCCACAACTCAAAACCAGTTTATCTTGACCCGTTATTTCTTTGGGGAAACAAGGTTTTAGATGTACTGTATATCTTCTTATATATTCAACCTCCATTTATTTAAGAAAGGTTTTTTCAACCCTGATCTGTTGTGTGTTTTTGTGCTCTATTGTAGGAGTGTCGATACAGATGAGCTGCTACCTCCAACTTACAGTATTCCCCGTCAACCCTTAGGGTGCCTTTCTATGGGAATACCTCACCAAGACCTGAACTGGACCTGACTCGCCTGCAACATCCAAGCATTCAGTGTCTTAGAATCTCTCATAATCAACTGAAAGACTGGTACTTAAATTGAAAGGGTACTGATCACTAAAGCAACCATATCACGTAACTCCTCAATAACTGTCTTTAGAAGTATYATCCAAGATGKCTCCCACCACCATGGAGGCGGCGGACATCGTTGTTGTGGTGCTGTACTTCATCCTGGTCCTTGCCATTGGCTTCTTCGCCATGATGAAAGCCAATCGGAGCACTGTGAGCGGTTACTTCCTAGCCGGCCGATCAATGAACTGGGCTATGATTGGTGCCTCTCTGTTCGTCAGCAACATTGGCAGCGAGCATTTCATTGGCCTTGCAGGGTCCGGGGCGGCCAGCGGGTTCGGAGTCGCCGCATGGGAGTTCAATGCCCTCCTGCTCCTCCAGCTCCTGGGCTGGGTGTTCATCCCTGTTTACATCCACTCTGGGGTCTACACAATGCCTGAGTACCTGGCCAAGCGCTTYGGCGGCCGACGGCTCAAGGTCTACTTCGCTGCTCTGTCTCTGYTGCTCTACATCTTCACCAAGCTCTCTGTGGACCTGTACTCCGGAGCGCTCTTCATCCAGGAGTCACTGGGCTGGAACCTCTATCTGTCCATCATCCTCCTCATCACCGTGACCGCGCTGCTGACCGTCACAGGGGGCCTGGTTGCGGTCATCTACACCGACACCCTCCAGGCGTTCCTGATGATTGGTGGCGCGCTATGCCTAACCGCCATTAGCCTGGTAAAAGTGGGTGGCCTGGAAGGGGTGCGGACCAAGTACATGGAAGCCAGACCGAACATCACAGCGATATTAGCATCCTCCAACTTCACCTACATCCCCTCCTGCCACGTGGAGCCCAAGCCCGACTCCCTGCGCATCCTAAGGGGCCCGCTGGACAAGGACCTCCCCTGGCCGGGCTTCCTCCTGGGCCAGACCCCGGCCTCCATCTGGTACTGGTGTGCCGACCAGGTCATCGTCCAGCGGGTGCTAGCCGCACGGAGCATCTCCCACGCTAAAGGCTCCACACTGATGGCCGGCTTCCTCAAGATCCTGCCCATGTTCATCATCGTCATTCCCGGGATGATCTCCCGCATCCTGTTTGCAGATGAGCTGGCGTGTATCAGCCCAGAACACTGCATGGAGGTGTGTGGATCCAGGGCTGGGTGTTCTAACGTAGCCTACCCCCGCCTGGTGATGTCCGTCATGCCGGTGGGTCTGCGTGGCCTGATGATGGCGGTGATGATCGCAGCGCTCATGAGCGACCTGGACTCCATCTTCAACTCCGCCAGCACCATCTTCACCTTGGACATTTACAAAATGGCGCGGGAGCGGGCGTCRTCGAGGGAGCTGATGGTGGTGGGGCGTGTGTTCGTGGTGTTCATGGTGGTTATCAGCATCGCCTGGRTTCCTGTMATCATCGAGATGCAGGGAGGCCAGATGTTCTACTACATCCAGGAAGTGTCTGACTACCTGACCCCGCCCATCGCTGCCCTATTYCTGCTGGGCGTCCTATGGCGGCGYTGCAACGAGACTGGTGCATTCTGGGGTGGCATAGTGGGRTTCGCGTTGGGCGCCACGAGACTGRTGCTTGCGTTCGTCTACAGAGAGCCCCACTGCGACGAGCCGGACGAGCGGCCGTCTTTTGTCAAGGACGTCCATTTCATGTACGTGGCAGCCGGGCTGTTCTGGGTCTCAGGACTGGTGGCTGTGGTGGTTAGCCTCTGCACCCCTCCACCGAGCATAGAGCAGGTCCGCACCACTACCTTCTGGGGGCTACGCCAAAGAAACACAACTCCAAACATGGAGAGAGATGAGGAGGAGATGAGCAAGCTGAACCCCCAAACTAAGACCCATGTCAATGGGAACGGCTGCATGGACAACGAGACGCCCAAAGACCTCCATAATGGTGTCAATGGGGTGGAGGCTTTATCCTATATGGAGTCTCCATCTAATCTCCAAAATGGAGGGCACCCGACCTTTTCAAGCACCGGAATGGCGGTAGACCAAGAAAAGCCTTGGGTGGTCTGCTGTGGAGGGGAGAAGGGGAGGTGTGTGAGGGTTCTAGAGTGGTTCTGTGGGTTTAAGGAGGAGCAGGCTAAGACCCGGCCCAGATCAGCCGAGGAGGAAGAGAGGCTTTTGCAGGAGATGCTCCAGGAGACCCCCAGAATCAGACTCATCCTCAACATGGGCCTGGTGCTGGTCTGCTCTGTGGGGGTGTTCCTCTTCATCTACTTCTCTCTGTAGGAGGGGATCTCAACCTGTGACATACACAATATAGTTTATATGTAATATGTCTACATGTGACATCTAAAGAAGTGTTTCTTAACTTGTGTTTCCTACGCCACCCCAAAAGTTCAAGCCCAGTGAATCAGGTGTGCTTGAGCTGGGCTAGAACAAAAATGTCCAACCTTGGTGGTACTCCAACACGGACTCAGGGGTAGATGTAACATAGGAAACGTAAATCTAGTATGTAATGTTACATTTCGTATGGTACAGTGCCTTAAAGTATTCACACCGCTTGACTTTTTCAAAATGTTGTTACAAAGTGGGATTAAAATAGATGTAAATTGTCATTTTTTGTCAACGATTTACACTACATACTCATGTCAAAGTGGAAAAAAATTCACAACAAATTAAATGGAAAATAAAACAGTGTCATGATGTTGCCCTCTTTGGGTACAGCGAGCACCATCCCCCTCTCTCTGTCTCCTACACTCAGGCTGCTGCGACCTCAGGTCGTAAATTCCTGGAGGAGATTATCTCCTCATGGCCACAGTATAGAGAGAGAGCGAGATAGAGAGAACAAAGGAATTTCTTCCACCTCACAGAACTTGAGGTCCGAACAACATTTATGTTCTGGAGAAGGTATAAAATATCGGTGAAGAATCCAGCTACGAACTGGTCCGTTTGGTACAATTTTGTGAAACTCATGGGAGACTATACGGCCACATTACCATAACGCTGTTTATACAATAGCCTCAGATATGAGGCTTACATCTAATTGTTGTATAAGATGAATGAGTGAGGATGATACTGTTTGTGAAATTGTGTAATGTGATTTTGGACTGTTTAATGAAGGAAACTCCAATTCCCTTTGGAGTTTAACTAAATCAGAGGACCGCCCATGAGCACAGTTATGGTATTGCGTCCTGTGACAGGCCCTTTTCTGCTCTTCCGAATAAAAAAACCCTCCCGGGTTTTCTATCACCAGACCAACTTACCTCGATAACAAGAGGGCCAAGGTTTGAGTAGATGGCTGAATCTTTTAACCATACCACGTGGTTAAACTCTTAGACTATCGATACCGACAGAATAAGAACAAGTCTTTGATATTATTTACTAGTCTGCAGCTAGGAATTTGGTATCATTGAACGCGAAGACCGACAACCGCCGAAACATCTATTCTATAACGACATGAATGAATGTCACTCTGGACTATCCATTCTAACCACGACAGAGAGAGAAAGAGGGCGGACAAACTTTTCAACAGAGATCCCGACGACACACTGAGCGTAAATATATATATTGATTGCAATTGTTCCCGAATGAGTGAGCGTTCATGTGCAAAGGATTAGCATTTCAATTGTTATAATTATCACTCTGTCTAACAAGCCGCCATACCGGTTTAGCCCACTAGGGCACATCCCCCTATCATTTCTTTGTAAACATATCTATTTTGTTTGTTTGTGTGATGCATTTCTGTGAATTACTTAGTTAGTAAATAAATGATTTTAAGACAATTGATGTATGGATGACTCATAGTGAAGACTGGGTTTGTGCAGATAACCAACAATTTACAACGTTTGGAATGAGACTAATGTGAGGTAAATAATAATTCATTAATCAGAACACTAATTGATCAGATATTAAGATATCTGAAAGTTATATTAGGAAAATTATAACTTTGTAATCTGAATATTTTCCTTGGTGCCCCGACTTCCTAGTTAATTACAGTTACTAGATTAATCAGTTTAATCGCGTAATGATAATTACAGAGAGTTATTTGATAAATAAGTCTTCAGTTTAATCATGCCAAAGACACGACAACACTAATATATCTTCATTAGATAAGTATTCAACCCCCTGAGTCAATATATGTTAGAATCACCTTTGGAAGCAATTATAGCTTTCTGGGTAAGTCTCGAAGAGCTTAGCAAACCTGGATTGTATAATATTTGCCCATTATTCTTTGAATTTTTTTTCAAGCTCTGTCAAGTTGGTTGGTGATCATTGCTAAACAGCCATTTTCAAGTCAATTTTTAAGTCAAAACTGTAACTAGACCACTCAAACATTCAATATCGTCTTGATAAGTAACTCCAGTGTATATTTGGCCTTGCGTTTTAGGCTATTGTCCTGATGAAAAGTGGATTTGTCTCTGTGTCTGTTGGAAAGCAGACTGAACCAGGTTTTCCTCTAGGACTATGCCTGTGCTTAGCTCTATTCCCTTTCTTTTAATCCCAAATAAAACTCCCAAGTCCTTGCCGATGACAAACACACATTCATTCATTCATTTAGCAGACAATTTTATCACACTATAGTGCTATCAGACTTCTGATACCAATGCAGGGTGAAAAAGGGGCCACAAAATGTGAACCACTATCAAAAATGGTATAGAAACGTATTTTGTCAATCCAAATTACAGTATTTTGAAAATACAAAATACATTGGATTGTAGTTTAGCCCAGTGTAAGTCAAATTACAAAATACTCAGAATTCAAATAAGTATTTCAAATACATCTAACAGAAACTGTCCATCTTTGCCTGTGGTTTCAGGCTGCCAGCTACGCTACTCTCTACCTGACCTAGATATAGAATACATAGAAACCCCCTTATCTAAAGGAACACTATTAAAAGAAGTCCCCCCTGTAATGGAATAGTACTGCCTGAATTGGTACTACTTTCTGTGGTAGAGTCAAAAAAGGTGCAAATGAATGTTACAGTATTAGCCCAAGCACGTTCCTGTTGTCAGACTATTTGCATAATACAAGAAAGGGAGTTAATGGTGGTATTGCAGGAAAATAAGTCCTGTGTGTATTCATCCCCCTCAGCCCACAGTGTCCTGGTGTGCCTGAGGTCAGAAATAGCCCAGTGGGTAACCGGTGTCCTGAAAAGACCCAAGATGGACGCCATGGTCTGGTCTGTAGGGAGCCACTGATGTGTGTAAACCAGTACAGGAGCACCTGGTTAAACAGCAGTATGGGACTGGTGTGGGAGTGAGCACTACTTTGCTGCTGGCCTAGTCCTCATTGTCACTAATAGCCCACCACTCTCAAATTTGTTTTAATTCATCTAAGGTTCAGTGCCATATAGGCTGCGTTTACACAGGCAGCCCAATTCTGAATTTCCCCCCACCCCACTAATTGGTCTTTTGACCAATCACATCAGATCTTTTCACATCAGATCTTTTTTAGAGCTGATCTGATTGGTCAAAAGACAGATTAGTGGAAAAAATAACAGAATTGGGCTGCCTGTGTAAACACAGCCAACATAGTATGCTCTTGATCTTTCGCAACATGAAGGTAAAATGAGTGAAAGAGCATCCAGAAAACAAGGATTATAACCAGCTAACTGACAGTGACTCCGAAACCACCAAACAAGAAAACAGGCAGTGGAGAAACATCAGTAACACGACTCTTCCCCTTTTGACTGTTTACTGTTTAGAAGTCTGTGGTTAGTTTAACCACATTCCACGACATGTTTCCACAACTTTGACTGTGTTGTGTAGACTACTAGTTATATTGGCCTATTTAGCGTCACATACTGGAATCCATAGCAGACAGACCGGAACCAATGACCAACCAAAGATGATTAACTACCCAAATAAAGTGAGACTGACTCGGCTTAGCGCTGATGTTAGTGTTTGATATTAGCCTCTCAGATCCGTTTGAGGAAGTGGAGAGCGGAAAACCGTTTGTGTACTCAAGGTGGAGTGTCGTGGTGGCATTTCCTAGCAACCGTGACATTTCGTGGTTTGTCCTTCCATGTTTGAATTATCCAGGATTATCATGCGTTTAATTGTTGAATGAGAATGCAGGCAGTTTGAGCAAAGACACTGGTAACTTCTATGGTTTGAGTGTGCATTGGTTGAGAGTAGTCTACAGCAGTGTCTTTGCTCAAAAATAGACCGTTTCGTTGTAGCCCTTGACAAACACACCTCGTTCAACTCATTGAGGGCTTGATGATTAGTTGACAAGTTGAATCAGGTGTGCTTGTCCAGGGTTACAATACAAATGTTTACCGTTGGGGGTACTGGAGGACAAGGGTTGAGAAACGCTGGTCTACGGTAGCTACTGTAACAGATCAAGAGAACTGCTGCCCCCTGCAGACATTTTCTTGTATTGCATCAGCATCTGATAAAGACTTATTTTACAAAAGTATACAGTAATGAATTTAAAACAGCCTTATAAACATGCTTAATAGGAACATTACACAGTCACTGCTCTGTTAACCATTTGCCCCCCAATATCTCCACATAACTTAACTATCAGACTGACATACATAACCAATGTGAAACCCATTTTTTCACAGACAAACACAGGTACCTTCTCTGCTAGCAAAGTGATTGTCTTCTCAGGCACTTGCGACGATTGAGAGAAAATAAAGCTGCATTTAAACATCGCACATGTCTAGCTCCAATGTCAGACAAAACAATATGAATACCCTATTCAAGTATAATTCAATAATTGCACAACAAAATAGTAATACAATTCTCACACATGCAACTAGCTGCAGTGTTGGAGTGCTGGGGATGATACAAAGATTCCATGAGTTCCATGTGATTTCTGTAATAGCTTCAGCACACCAGAACCTCGCAGAAAGAACGATCAATTGACAACAATAGAATGAAACAGTGTGAAGCAACTCTGTTAAAAAACTTTTTTTAAACGTTCTATTTCTGACAGTTAAGATCAGACTATATTATTGGTTTGAGATTTACCACACTGAACATGAATCCATATCTCTATGGATCAACGGTAAACAAATGTATTTCAGTCCGCGCCTGGATATCTTTATCGGCAATGAATAAGACTTAACAGGGAATTTGACAATCAGTAACCTTTCGTTGTAATCTATTATAAACCTTTTAAACATTTTGGGAGTCTTATACTCTGTCTGAAAAAGAAAGAGACATCAAATTCAGCCCAAGTTTGACATTCAAAATAAAACAGTAAACCACAATTTCACACATACATACTACAATTGTAAATAAGACGAACATACAGGTAACTGCCAAAATAAATAAAACACCAACATAAAGTGTCTTAATAGGGCGTTGTGCCACGAGCCAGAACAGCTTCAATGCACCTTGGCATAGATTCTGGAACTCTATTGGAGGGAATTGTCATCATTCTTCCACGAGAAATTCCATCATTTGATGTTTTGTTGATGGTGGTGGAAAACTCCATCCCCGGTTGAGATCTGGTGACTGAGACGGCCATATGGTTCACATCATTTTCATGCTCATCAAACCATTCAGTGACCACCCGTGCACTGTGGATGGGGGCATTGTCAGCCTGTAGGGCCACAGCCATGGCAGACAGAATTTTGATATATGACCTGAAGCATGATGCGATGTGAATTGCTTAACCCAGGAACCACACCTGTGTGGAAGCACCTGCTTTTAATATACTTTGGATCCCTCTTTTACTCAAGTGTTTCCATTATTTTGGCAGTTACATGTGTCCGCATCTGTTGTATACTAAAAAATTTGTCTCATTTACATACATACTTTATGTGCGCTTAAACCCAGGTCTCACTCTCATCCTGTTTGGGAGGGTATTAAATAGGTGTGCTATCCAGCTACATGAGCAGGCCATCATTCCTCTTCTCTTCTATATTTGTGGGGGAACTTCCTACTTCCTTCTCTTCATCCCACCCTCCTCTTTCCTCACCCATCTGTGGGGGCACCTTTACCGTGAGTGAGTGTAGAGGAGTGGAACTATTGTCCCTTTAACTGCAGGTGTCACAGTGTATCCCTTCGCCCTCGGCGTGTGTCACAGTGAAAGTGTTCCCCCTGCACGCGGGGTCAGTAGCGTCCCCGGCCCCTTCTGGACATGGTGAGGGGTAGTGAGACAGAGGAGAGAGAAGATACTTCCCAGTATAAGCTACGGGACAGGAAAAGCTGGTAGAGGATCACCACCGAGATAGCCTGGCATAGAATCACACCGATTGTCACAACCTAGAAACACAGACACACACAAACATCAACACCAAAAACCTTCCGAATGAGTCAGTACAATATATATATATATATCTATAGAGTGTCGTCCTCTCACCTTTTCTCTCTGATGCTCGTTGAAGATCACAGAGACTAGGACCAGCACAGGGTGGCACAGGAACCAGATAAAACAACCCTGAGAAACAAACTAGTGAGACTGGAATAACCAATCTTATAATGCACTGTAGATGGCACTATAAACGCATGGAAAGGGTTACCAGCTATTCTGTGTTGTATTTCTACGCCTACCTTGGCGAAGCTGAGATAGAAGTCTCTCTTGAGGGCGCTCCTCTCTGTGCTGATGATGGTGTAGAGCACAGAGGCCAGCAACAAGGCCAGGATGATACGTAGAGAAATGAGTAACAGACCTGCTATGCTGCGCTGGGCATGGTAGCTGTGGTGCTCCGTCTCCTCATACTGCTCCCACAGCAGTAGCGCCCCCTAGTGGCCCGGCAGCGACACAGACAGGGAGTCAGTGAAAAGGTATTTAGGTCATTGCTATTGAATGTGTTTTTATTGACTGATCCCAAAGGGGAAATTGAGAGTTAATAAGGGGTTACAGTATTGGTCAGGATAGGGGATGGTGCGAGCAAGGTAGAGGTTAGTGCAAGTAGTAGGGGCTACTGTATCCAGTGAGATGGAAGTCAGGGCTTAGTATTTTGGGGTAAGGGATTAAAGGTCATGGATAGGCTGATGAGGCTCTGACCTGTGTGGCGACCCCTCCCATAGCGAGGGCTTTGGAGGCGGGGGAGGAGTCCCACTGGAGAGGTCTGCTCTGGGGCTTCCTGTTCTTGCTCAGGGTCCAGCCCACACACAGACTCAGCAGCATGTACAGCATGGACACCTGGGATACCATGTCACAGACTGCAGCATGGGAGAACAACAACAGGCAACAGTCAGCACAGTCACAAAGGAAGAACGAAAGACARTACGAAGAAAGAAGCAAGAGCGACAGAGAGTGAGAATACAACACTCACACTCTGCCAAGCTGCCCATGATAGGAATGCCCACTCCATCCCTGGCATACCTGTGGAACGAGAGAGACAGGTGTGTTTTTACACAACAAGACTGATGTTCACTCATCCAAATATCCTGAAATACAGGATAATCCTGTAATACAGTAACTGATGTAAACCTGAACAGGGCTGCTGAAAGGTGACTGTAATAATGACTGGGACTGAGTATCACTCACCTGGCCAGGTGGATGTAGTTGAAGAGGGCAGAGATCCCCTGTAGGACCAAGGCTGTGGAGAGCACCTTCAGCACCGTGTGCATGGGCCCACCCTTTCTCAGGGCCATCCACAGAGGCTGAATGTAGATACAGGACGCCACAAAGTAGGCCAGGATCAGCAGACAGTAGAAACTATGCAGGCCTGGTAGGAGCAGGGGTAGGTAGGAGGGTGGGGTAGAGGGTCAGGGTGCCAGGGGTGGGGAGGACACAATCAGTCAAGCATTCAGTGCAGTCCTGTCTGGAGCCCTGGTCATATCTTAAATTCAGAAGTATAAAATGATGTGTTATGACTAGCAGACACTTAGCAGACGCTTAGCAGACGCTTTCATCCAAAGCGATTTACAGTGCACCAAATGCATATATTAAAGTATGTGCATGTACTGACCTGCTTCCTCAGCGCTGAAGTGTTCCAGGGGGTTGCCTGCCGAGTCAGGGTTGAACAGCAGGATGGTGAAGGTCAGGTCCCCGTGGGCAGGGATGATGCCCCCCTCCCCRCAGGTGTAGCGGTCTGCATACAGCRCCATCCAGGCCGTGGGGGAGTGAAGGTGGGGGATGCTCTGGTTGTGCTCCTCCTCACTCAGAYGGACTGAGCAGAGAGAGGGAAACAACGTTAGGAGGGAGACAAGCCCTAGGCTTTCGCTMAGAGGGCTAATGTGGCCTTAAGTYATGCARACGRCCAAGGTTTGATAACCAGTYGRTTACATWTGCWGATGCAACATACTGCAAGTACATTCAGAATATGTCCTGTAAATGATGGTATTTATGCCACTTCCCCAAATGCCTCTTGTTTATGAATGCATGTTTACTACGAGCCAGCAGGACATGAATGCAAACAACAATACACGTGACAGTCTCAGAGACACACTCACTGGAGAGCTGTGCTTTGGAGAGGCGGTCGTGGCAGCTGAGGTTGTCGATGTCGAAGCCGTCCTCCATCTCCGGGAAGAATAGCAGTCTGGACTCCTTCTCCGTGGCCAGGGGAGCATTCTCCAGCCTGCACACCACCAGACCACTACCCACTGGGGAAGAGAGAGACAGAGGGAGGGAGAGACAAGAGAGGGTGTGAGAGAAGAAGAGGTAGTGGAAGTAGAGGGGAGGAGAGAGAGAAAGAGGACAGGAGGGAAGAGATCTGACAGGACACTAAATCCACCTTTCAGAAGATTGGGTTTCATTCGAACCTACTGAATATGCAGACCGTCTGTGATAAAGAAAGGAGCTCTATTGATTCTAATGTACTGCCTGGCTATCACATTTGGCAACATGTTGTACCCGGGAACAGAATGACATTGCTGATGCTCATGGGTCTGGACTAATGTAAGACTGAACCAACCTATTATTAAGACACTGCATAGACCTATGTGATTTCATCCCAACTCAACAAACATCTTCCAACGATTTCCCGTTTAAGATTGCAATGCACACAGAAAAATACTTTGAGACAATGATGCATAACACCATGCAAGAGATTAGCACTTTCCAGACTAAGAACACATGATCTGTTGCTTCCTTATTTATGTATGTACATAAGCATTGCAACTATAGTCTATATAAAACATCCAATAATAAAACGCATCACGTCATCTTGGTGCATGTGTATCCATCCACACAAGCCTCCCTCCAGAATTTGTCGCTAGCTTCAGACTGCTACACCTACCGTTGTACATGAATTTTGTGATGTACTGTCCATTCTGCTCTCTGGCTGCATCGCTCTTGAAAACTCCCGACACAGTTTTTCCAAATGTAGCTGGAATGCATAGTAAATAGGCTGTAAGTGTGAACATTAACGGATACATTGTCTCCTAAAAGCGACTTATCAAATTAGATATAAAGAATATGATTGTACGACAACAATGAATGGTCTAGTCAAAAAGTTGAGTTCCAGCTGCACTGAACGTTTGATTGATTTAGGTTTTACCTAATCATAAAAGGACCTCTGCCCTACGTTAGATCTGTAAGCCAACCAGAGAGCGATAAAAGGGTGGGCACCAAAACGGACCAACTCAACGCAGGCCTCTGAAACGTGTCAACATTGCCATAAACCGACAAAAGACTGTCGCGAAAGTTGCACATTACATTTTGCTGATGTGGTTTGTACAGTATCAGCTGCTTCTGACATGAACTAGTGACAACACAAACATCTCAGTAATGTTATCTAACTGTTCGTTAACGTGTTGTCGATGTGCTTCGCTTTAGAATGGCCTCAATCACTTAAAATCAGTTCCCGCATATAGTTTATGAGATTATCTCTTGTTTACTCAACAATAAGACACTCTCCAGCACAGGTAAGCTAGTTAGCTAGCTAAGGTGGGCATAATTTATGTCACTAGGAGAGTGCCTTTGGGCTTCAATGAAAACTGAAGATCCAGGAGAAGAGTTGTGAGGAGACATCAACAGGYTGTGCGAGGATGGACTTTGTCAAAACGGTCCTGGTGACTGGAGGGGCAGGTTTCATGTAAGTAACAGTTAGCAAATCATCATCATCATAATGACAATCAGTAGTATTCTGACAAAGACTTAAACAACAGAAAACAAGCAAGTTGAATCTACAATGTATGTCAAATATGAGATTTCATTGCATACAATACATGTTTCATCTGTAACTCTTTCCCAATACAGTGGGTCCCATTTTGTCTGCTCCCTAGTCAACAGGCAYCCAGATTGGCGTATCATCAACTTTGACAATGTRAGTAGGAGCTAAATGTGCTTTCCTGTAAYGACAGATTCAAGCCCTGTTCAAGCTGGGGCCTCTCGTTCCCTTTGCTGCCAAGGTGCAACATAGACATGGAACACTGGTCACTTTAATAATGGAACACTGGTCACTTTAATAATGGAACACTGGTCACTTTAATAATGGAACACTGGTCACTTTAATCATGTTTACATACTGTTTACCCATTTCATATGTATACTACTGTATTATAGTCAAGGTCTATCCTATTCAACTATTGCTGTACATAAACTATTCTATCCTACGTATTCTTCAGATATACTATATATTGTATCCATATACTGTCCATAATTACAGTAGTCCAGCTGTCCATATATATTTATACTCCGGACTCCGACATTGCTCGTCCTAATATTTCTATATTTCTTAATACCATTCTTTTACTTTTTCAGACTTGTGTGTATTGTTAGATATTACTGCACTGTTAGAGCTAGGAACACAAGTATTTCGCTACACCCGCAATAACATCTGCTAAATATGTGTATGTGACCAATAAAATTTGATTTGATTTGACAACACGTTTCACTGCACATATCCGGTGTATGTGACAACAAAATAAAAAAAATTAATAAAAAAACGAAGTGAAGCTTATTTCCTGTACACCCTAACTACTACACTATGTGACTGCAGAATTCCAAGTTGTCATCATTTCCTGGGAGTGACTGTGTAACTTTTCCTGGTCCCATACAGCTGGACTACTGTTCCAATCTCAGGAACCTGGAGTCTGTAGAGGAGAATGAGAACTACACCTTTATCAGGGTGAGAGAACTGCCAAGTCCTACTGTTATGTAACATCACTGTATATGGAGTGCCAGTGTTACGAGACAGGGATGTCCTCTCTCCCCTCCTGTTTGCACTGGCAATTGAACCGCTTGCAGAAATAATTAGACAGAACTCAAATGTAACAGGTATCCGTATTGATAAACATGAATATGAACTAATTTGCTGACGATCTTCTGATATACCTGACTAATATTTGGAACTCAATGTCCCCCTTGTTCAAAATGTTTTCGGAATACTCAAAAATCTCAGGATATGAAATTAACATTGAAAAAAACTGAAATAATGGCATTTAGAAAAATAATAACTCATGAACTACAGCAATCCTTTGTGGACCACAAAAAATATGAAATACTTAGGATGCTTAATAAGTGACAACAAATATATAAAGTTAACTTTATTCCATTACTCAACAACATGAAAGCAGATCTAATTAAATGGAACAATCTCCCCATAGATTAACCTCTTTAGAATGGCATGGCTCCCAAAGTTTTATATTTTACTGAACAAAAATATGAACGCAACATGCAACAATTTGAAAGATTATGCTGAGTTAGAGTTCATGTAAGGAAATCAGTCAATTGAAATGAATTCATTAGACCCGAATCTATGGATTTCACATGACTGGGAGTACAGATATGCATCTGTTGGTCACAGATGCCTTAAAAAAAGGTAGGGGCGTGGATCAGAAAACCAGTCAGTATTTGGTGTGACCACCATTTGCCTCATGCAGCATGACACATCGTCCTCACAAAGAGTTGATCAGGCTGTTGATTTTGGCCTGTGGAATGTTGTCCCACTCCTCTTCAATGGCTGTGCGAAGTTGCTGGATATTGGCGACAACTGGAACACGCTGTCGTACATGGCGATCCAGAGTACCCAAACATGCTCAACGGGTGACACGTCTGGTGAGTATGCAGGCCATGGAAGAACTTGGAAATGTTTTGCTTCCTGGAATTTTGTTCAGATCCTTGCGACATGGGGCCGTGCATTGGACTCCATAGTGGCGCAGTGGTCTAAGGCACTGCATCTCAGTGCAAGAGGCGTTACTACAGTCCCTGGTTCGAATCCAGGCTGTATCACATCTGTCCGTGATTGGGAGTCCCATAGGACAGCGCACAATTGGCCCAGCGTCGGCCGGGGTAGGCCGTTATTGTAAATAAGAATTTGTTCCTAACTGACTTGCCTAGTTAAATAAAGGTACAAATAAAATCAAAATTATCCTACTGAAATATGAGGTAATGGCGGCGGATGAATTGCACGACAATGGGCCTCAAGATCTTGTCATGGTATCTCTGTGCATTAAAATTGCCATTAATAAAATGCTATTGTGTTCGTTGTTTGTAGTTTATACCTGCCCATACCATAACCCCACCGCCACCCATGGGGCACTCTGTTCACAACGTTGACATCAGCAAACCACTCACCCAAATGACTCCATACGTGTGGTCTGCAGTTGAGGCCAGTTGGACGTACTGACAAATTCTCTAAAACAACATTGGAGGCGACTTACGGTAGAGAAATGAACATTCAATTATCTGGCAACAGCTCTGGTGGACAGTCCTGCAGTTAGCCTGCCAATTGCATGCTCCCTCAACATCTGTGGCATTGTGTTGTGTGACAAAACTGCACAATTTAGAGTGGCCTTTAATTGTCTCCAGCACAAGGTGCACCTGTGTAATGACCATGCTGTTTAATCAGCTTCTTTATATGTCACATGTCAGGTGGATTATCTTGGCAAAGGAGAAATGCTCTCTAACAGGGTGCACAAATGTGTGCACAACATTTGAGAGAAAAAAGTTTGTTGTGGGTATGGAACATTTCTCTGATCTTTTATTTCAGCTCATGAAACATGGGACCAACACTTTACATACATATATTTTTGTTCTGTGTATTTTCAGTTATATACCAATTACCCCACTGAAGACATTATTTACAAATGTATACTCGGCCATAACAGACTTCATGTGGGCAAATACCACTGAATAAAAAGGATAGTTTAACATCTTCCTAAGTCTGAGGGTGTTTTTTAACTTTCCAGATTTGGAATTGTATCAACTCGCCACCCAAGGCTTTTACTTGCAACATGTTGTTAAATACACTAAAGAGGAACAATGGGTACATATTGAAGATGCGCATGCTCATCCCCATATTTTTTTTACGTGTCTGTTTTCAAAGGCTGGAGCTAAGAACATGAACAACTTCCTAGTTAACAACACTGTGACAACATGGAAGAACATGAAATGGATTCTACAGGAACCAATTTCACTCCCTCTGGAACAATCCTTGGACAGCTTTTCAGAATTCACTGATAAATTGGCCCACATGGAAAACTAAAGGCATAGAAACCGTAAATTACATGGTAATAGGAAATACAATTATTTCCATGACAGAATTAAAAATACATTTTGGACTGACCAATGTATACAATTTTAAATAAATGCAACTTAAAGTTTTATATTTGAACTTCTACTTTTAAAAATCCACCTTTCTAGAAACAAGTCTCTCACCATTGCCGCTTGCTATAGACCACCCTCTGCCCCCAGCTGTGCTCTGGACACCATATGTGAACTGATTGCCCCCCATCTATCTTCAGAGCTCGTGCTGCTAGGTGACCTAAACTGGGACATGCTTAACACCCCGGCCATCCTACAATCTAAGCTTGATGCCCTCAATCTCACACAAAGTATCAATGAACCTACCAGGTACAACCCCAAAGCCGTAAACACGGGCACCCTCATAGATATCATCTTAACCAACTTGCCCTCTAAATACACCTCTGCTGTTTTCAACCAAGATCTCAGCGATCACTGCCTCATTGCCTGCATCCGTAATGGTTCTGCGGTCAAACGACCTCCCCTCATCACTGTCATACGCTCCCTGAAACACTTCAGCGAGCAGGCCTTTCTATTCGACCTGACCCGGGTATCCTGGAAGGATATTGACCTCATCCCGTCAGTAGAGGATGCCTGGTTATTCTTTAAAAATGCCTTCCTCACCATCTTAAATAAGCATGCCCCATTCAAGAAATGTAGAACCAGGAACAGATATAGCCCTTGGTTCTCTCCAGACCTGACTGCCCTTGACCAGCACAAAAAGATCCTGTGGCGTTCTGCATTAGCATCGAACAGCCCCCGTGATATGCAACTTTTCAGGGAAGTTAGGAACCAATATAAACAGGCAATTAGGAAAGCTAAGGCTAGCTTTTTCAAGCAGAAATTTGCTTCCTGCAACACAAACTCAAAAAAGTTCTGGGACACTGTAAAGTCCATGGAGAATAAGAGCACCTCCTCCCAGCTGCCCACTCCACTGAGGATAGGAAACTCTGTCACCACCGATAAATCCACTATAATTGAGAACTTCAATAAGCATTTTTCTACGGCTGGCCATGCTTTCCACCTGGCTACCCAAACCCCGGTCAACAGCCCTGCACGCCCCACAGCAACTCGCCCAAGCCTCCCCCATTTCTCCACCCAAATCCAGTTAGCTGATGTTCTGAAAGAGCTGCAAAATCTGGACCCCTACAAATCAGCCGGGCTAGACAATCTGGACCCTTTCTTTCTAAAGTTATCTGCCAAAATTGTTGCAACCCCTATTACTAGCCTGTTCAACCTCTCTTTCGTGTTGTCTGAGATTCCCAAAGATTGGAAAGCAGCTGTGGTCATCCCCCTCTTCAAAGGGGGACACACTCTTGACCCAAACTGCTACAGACCTATATCTATCCCACCCCGCCTTTCTAAGGTCTTCGAAAGCCAAGTTAACAAACAGATTACCGACCATTTTGAATCCCACCGTACCTTCTCCGCTATGCAATCTGGTTTCAGAGCTGGTCATGGGTGCACCTCAGCCACGCTCAAGGTCCTAAATGATATCATAAGCCCCCCCCGCCCGGCATCGATAAGAAACAATACTGTGCAGCCGTTTTCATCGACCTGGCTAAGGCTTTCGACTCTGTCAATCACACATCCTTATCGCAGACTCAACAGCCTTGGTTTCTCAAATGATTGCCTCGCCTGGTTCACCAACTACTTCTCCGATAGAGTTCAGTGTGTCAAATCGGAGGGCCTGTTGTCCGGGCCTCTGGCAGTCTCTATGGGGGTGCACAGGGTTCAATTCTTGGGCCGACTCTCTGGTATACATCAATGATGTCGCTCTTGCTGCTGGTGAGTCTCTGATCCACCTCTACGCAGACGACACCATTCTGTATACTTCTGGCCCTTCTTTGGACACTGTGTTAACTACCCTCCAGACGAGCTTCAATGCCATACAACTCCTTTCGTGGCCTCCAACTGTTCTGAAATACAAGTAAAACTAAATGGATGCTCTTAAAACCGATCGCTGCCCGCACCTGCTTGCCCGTCCAGCATCACTACTCTGGACGGTTCTGACTTAGAATATGTGGACAACTACAAACCTAGGTGTCTGGTTAGACTGTAAACTCTCCTTCCAGACTCACATCAAACATCTCACCAATCCAAAATTAAATCTAGAATTGGCTTCCTATTTCGCAACAAAGCATCCTTACTCATGCTGCCAAACATACCTCGTAAAACTGACCATCCTACCGATCCTCGACTTTGGCGATGTCATTTACAAAATAGCCTCAACACTCTCTCAACAAATTGGATGCAGTCTACAGTGCCATCCGTTTTGTCACCAAAGCCCCATATACTACACCACTGCGACTGTACGCTCTCGTTGGCTGGCCTTGCTTCATACTCGTCGCCAAACCCACTGGCTCCAGGTCTACAAGACCCTGCTAGGTAAGCCTGCCTTATCTAGTTCGCTGGTCACCATAGCAGCACCCACCCGTAGCACGTGCTCCAGCAGGTATATCTCACTGGTCCCCCCAAAGCCAATTCCTCCTTTGGCGCCTCTCCTTCCAGTTCTCTGTTGCCAATGACTGGAACGAACTACAAAAATCACTGAAACTGGAGACACTTATCTCCCTCACTAGCTTTAAGCATCAGCTGTCAGAGCAGCTTACACATCACTGCACCTGTACATAGCCCATCTGTAAATAGCCCAAACAACTACCTCATCCCCTACTGTATTTATTTATTTATCTTGCTCCTTTGCACCCCAGTATTTCTACTTTGCACATTCATCTACTGCACATCTACCATTCCAGTGTTTAATTGCTATATTGTATTTACTTCGCCACCATGGCCTATTTATTGCCTTACCTCCCTTATCTCACCTAATTTGCACACATTGTTTATAGACTTGTTTTTCTACTGTATTATTGACTGTATGTTTGTTAACTCTATATGTAACTCTGTGTTGTTGTATGTGTCGAACTGCTTTGCTTTATCTTGGCCAGGTCGCAGTTGTAAATGAGAACTTGTTCTCCACTTGCCTACCTGGTTAAATAAAGGTGAAATAAAAAAAGATCTCAACATTTTGACCTGAAAGCTTTTGGACATCAGAGCAATATTGAGGGAATCCTATTTGAGTCAAGAAAAGATACTCATATGAAAGGTAATATATACAAAACCTTGCACACAAAAAAGCCTATTGAACTAACAATCTCTTAGAAAAAATATATATAACTATTGGAACCAAGACTTAAAAATAACTGACATTGGCACAAGATGGAGGGAGTGTTAGAACATAACGAACCAAATTACAATTATTGACAATATACGCTTAATCCAGTATAAACTAATGTATACAATGTGTTATACAAGAGACAAAATTCACAAATTCTACAGCACAACGGCAGAGTAATGTCTTAAGTGTAAAACTAACAATGGCTCAATAATTCATGCCTTCTGGGAGTGCTATGGTCCAAAGGTTATGGGTGAAGTTAGAAAGCTAGTTGTCAGAAGTTGTACAATGTAAGTTTACTTTTAATCCGTCTTTCTGCATATTTCAAGACATGGTATATAGGAGTGCGGTGAGATACCGAATGGGTTGGACAATTATATTGAATAAACTATTACTTAAATACTGGCAGTCAAATGATACTCCAACTTTAAGAGAATGGAAGAATCAAATGCTTTATTATTTAAATATTGAAAAAAATCTGTCTTGGACAGAAACAAAATGGGAACATATTTGGGTCTGAGTAAGTATGATGTGATCAGTGTTTTGAAATGTATGAATGTTAAGTTGTTTATTGTTTTTGCCTATGTATGTTTTTGTTTATTGTTAAAAAATCATAAAGACTGTTAGCTTGAATATGTGTCATGTTTTGTCCCTTTTCTTTAACAGGGGGATATATGCAATCCATGCTTGTTAAAACACATGTTTGCCACAGAAAACATCGACATCGTCTTTCACTTTGCGGCTCAAACACATGTTGGTAAGAAATTACGTTTTACTGTTTAGATTGTGTTGTTACCATGCCAAAACAATCAAAGGCATTGTTGACAACACTCAGTGACCCATAGAGCAAGACATTCATCCATATGTTTCTGTGCCCCCTTTTCAGAGACGTCCTTCGTATGGCCGTCCAGATACCACATGGTGAACGTGGAGGGGACAAGGGTGCTACTGAAAGCAGCTTTTGAGGCCAAGGTGGAGAGGTTTATTTACATTAGTACAGATGAGGTGTACGGAGAGAGTCTGTATAAGGTCAGTCCACTCATATCATTTTCACTGATATCCTGACATAATTATCATAACTTTTTGTAAGGTGTATGCCACATTTACATTTGAGCTCCAAGTTTTTGAATGCCACTTCTCAACTTCTTTTGCCACTTTTTAAGGTTCTTTGTCTGCAGTACTGTCAGTCCCCGGTGTTAAAAGCGGTCTCTTTTACCCCCATGTAGGAATTAGATGAAACCAGCCCAAGAAGACCCAACAACCCATATTCTGTGTCTAAAGCAGCTGCTGAGTGTCTTGTATTGTCCTACAGGGAGAGACACAAGGTAGTAAATACTGTCAACAGACATACCACAATTATAACCAAGTTTTTCTGTGAGGCATGTACACATTTTTGTATTATTTTGTATTAATATTTGGCTTTTTCTTTCAGTTTCCTGTTATAATAACAAGGAGCAATAATGTATATGGACCCAGACAGTACTTGGAGAAGGTCAATATAGTATCTATATTCTATATCAGTGGTTCCCAACCTTTTTCGGTTACTGTACCACCAACTGAATCTTGCTCTGCCCGGAGTACCTCTGAAGTACCCCTAGGGGTCCTAGTACCCCTGGTTGTGAACCACAGTTCTATATATTTATTTTGTGTGTCTGGTCTTTTAAGATGTCTCAAATGGGTTTTTTTTACCCCCAGGTTATTCCAAAATTCGTGTCCTTCCTTCAGCTGAACAAAAAATGGTAAATACTTATACTTTAAGAGAGCACTGACATCATCCCAGACTATGTAGACATGTCTTACTTCATATGTTATTGTTTCAAATAAAGCCTACATATCCCATGCTCTTCTTTGCCACAGTACCATCCAAGGGACCAGCCCCCAATCTCGCCACTTCCTGTACGTGGATGATGCCATTGAAGCATTCCACACCATCCTGGAGAGGGGGGTGGTGGGAGAAACCTACAACATCGGGACCGACTTCGAGATATCCATCATTCAACTAGCCAGAGAACTTATCAAGATGGTAGGATGTCCATCATTCAACTAGCCAGAGAACTTATCAAGATGGTAGGATATCCATCCATTGCAGCTCGCCCAGAAGAAACTTATCAAAGATGGTAGGATATCCATCATTCAACTAACCAGAGAACTTATCAAGATGGTAGGATATCCATCATTCAACTAGCCAGATAACTTATCAAATGGTAGGATATCCATCCTTCAGCTAGCCAGAGAACATATCAAGAGGTAGGATGTCCATCATTCAGCTAGCCAGAAAACTTATCAAAATGGTAGGATATCCATCATTCAACTAACCAGAGAACTTATCAAGATGGTAGGATATCCATCATTCAACTAGCCAGATAACTTATCAAGATGGTAGGATATCCATCATTCAACTAGCCAGAAACTTATCAAGATGGTAGGATATCCATCATTCAGCTAGCCAGAGAACTTATCAAGATGGTAGGATGTCCATCATTCAGCTAGCCAGAGAACTTATCAAGATGGTAGGATGTCCATCATTCGCTAGCCAGAGAACTTATCAAGATGGTAGAATATCCATCATTCAGCTAGCCAGAGAACTTATCAAGAGTGGTAGGATATCCATCATTCAGCTAGCAGAGAACTTATCAAGATGGTAGGATATCCATCATTCAACAACCAGAGAACTTATCAAGATGGTAGGATGTCCATCATTCAGCTAGCCAGAAAACTATCAAGATGGTAGGATATCCATCATTCAGCTAGCCAGAGAACTTATCAAGATGGTAGGATGTCCATCATTCAGCTAGCCAGAGAACTTATCAAGATGGTAGGATATCCATCATTCAACTAACCAGAGAACTTTATCAAGATGGTAGGATATCCATCATTCAGCTAGCCAGAGACTTATCAAGATGGTAGGATCCATCATTCAGCTAGCCAGAGAACTTATCAAGATGGTAGGATATCCATCATTCAGCTAGCCAGAGAACTTATCAAGATGGTAGGATTCCATCATTCAGCTAGCCAGAGAACTTATCAAGATGGTAGGATGTCCATCATTCAGCTAGCCAGAGAACTTATCAAGATGGTAGGATATCCATCATTCAACTAACCAGAGAACTTACAAGATGGTAGGATATCCATCATTCAGCTAGCCAGAGAACTTATCAGATGGTAGGATGTCCATCATTCAGCTAGCCAGAGAACTTATCAAGATGGTAGGATATCCATCATTCAGCTAGCAGAGAACTTATCAAGATGGTAGGATATCCATCATTCAGCTAGCCAGAGAACATATCAAGATGGTAGGATGTCCATCATTCAGCTAGCCAGAAAACTTATCAAGATGGTAGGATATCCATCATTCAACTAACCAGAGAACTTATCAAGATGGTAGGATATCCATCATTCAACTAGCCAGAATACTTATCAAGATGAGGATGTCCATCATTCAGCTAGCCAGAGAACTTATCAAGATGGTAGAATGTCCATCATTCAGCTAGCCAGAGAACTTATCAAGATGGTAGGATGTCCATCTTTCAGCTAGCCAGAAGAACTTATCAAGATGGTAGAATATCCATCATTCAGCTAGCCAGAGAACTTATCAAGATGGTAGGATATCCATCATTCAGCTAGCCAGAGAACTTTCAGATGGTAGGATATCCATCATTCAACTAACCAGAGAACTTATCAAGATGGTAGGATGCCATCATTCAGCTAGCCAGAAACGTATCAAAGATGGTAGGATATCCATCATTCAGCTAGCCAGAGAACTTATCAAGATGGTAGGATGTCCATCATTCAGCTAGCCAGAGAACTTATCAAGATGGTAGGATATCCTCATTCAGCTAGCCAGAGAACTTATCAAGATGGTAGGATGTCCATCATTCAGCTAGCCAGAGAACTTATCAAGATGGTAGGATATCCATCATTCAGCTAGCCGAGAACTTATCAAGATGTTGGGATGTCCATCATTCAGCTAGCCAGAACTTATCAAGATGGAGGATGTCCATCATTCAACTAACCAGAGAACTTATCAAGATGGTAGGATGTCCATCATTCAGCTAGCCAGAGAACTTATCAAGATGTAGGAATATCCATCATTCAACTAACCAGAGAACTTATCAAGATGGTAGGATGTCCATCATTCAGCTAGCCAGAGAACTTATCAAGATGGTAGGATGTCCATCATTCAGCTAGCCAGAGAACTTATCAAGATGGTAGGATGTCCATCATTCAGCTAGCCAGAGAACTTATCAAGATGGTAGGATGTCCATCATTCAACTAACCAGAGAACTTATCAAGATGGTAGGATATCCATCATTCAGCTAGCCAGAGAACTTATCAAGATGGTAGGATATCCATCATTCAACTAGCCAGATAACTTATCAAGATGATAGGTGAAGTGTGTGTCTGGTCACTCTGTAGTCCTCTTTACTGAGCCACTGAAAGACATCTGCTAATAGTGTGTGTTACAGGTCAGGCATGTACCTGATGCAGAACTGGACGACTGGCTGGAGTTTGTGCCTGACCGGTGAGTGAAGTATAAGGGGATCACACTAAACACTTTGAGCCTTTACTTCCTTTGAGCATGTCTTTGCCATGGAAACCAGTGTGTGAAAGGCAGGCTGTGTGATTGGCTCCTAAGACACTGACATTGTTGAACCTCTCACCCACCCAAGGCCAGTGGTTGACCTGAGGTACCCTGTGAACTGTGAGAAGCTGTGGAGGCTGGGCTGGAAGCCTGCAGTGTCATGGTCAGAGGGCATCAGAAGGACAGGTACAGTACATGAACACATTACTCTATGGATTCCTTAGATTGACTTTCATATATATTTTAGCACAAGGGGTGAATCTCTAAAGTGTCCTCTCCTTCATTTGTTATACAGTCAAATGGTACCAAGAGAATCCAGACTTCTGGCCAGATGTCAAACCAGAAGACCAACCAATTACCTTTCAGCCCGATACCAATAAGCACATAGATCGTCTTCCTGTATTCGTGGTCACCAACCCTGTTCCTGGAGCTACAGGGTGTGCTGGCTTTTGTTCCAGCCCTGGTTCAATTAATCAGTCTTAATAAGGGTTGTTGACCTCCACTAGTCAAACCTTCATCTCAATCACTGTGGGTGTGCAAGGGAACACTTATTTTTGTAAATGTTTTACTAATGAAGGTGGAATGTAATATATTTATCATAGTCAATAAATAACTTTATAGCGCAGGCTTGAATGTTGAATATTAAACTCCGGATTTGCAAAGACAAAATACAAAAGTTGGTTAAGTATTCTCAAGTCAAAACTTTTAATTTTGGTAAAATCATACAATAAATGCACAGGTGTTTTCTCGTGCAGKGCACAGCCTCTAAACTAGTACATAAAGCAAATACAAACTAGTGGGCGACTCAGTGGCGTTCAGGGGAGTGTCTGGCCAGCCGAAAGCTCTCCAACCTCTCCTCTCTGCAGCTTCACATTTCCATTCATACTTTTCATCCAAACCTTTACTTTTCAGACTCAGTCAGCCAATGATCCAGCTAAGACTCACCACACACACTCCACAGAACAGAGGCCCAAATATGCAAATACAACAGAGCAGAACCACATGTTTTTTTCTCTTAAGATTGCCATGTGCCAGACAGTCACTGGGGGAGGAAAAAACCTCAAAAACAAGGAAAAGCAAATTGAATTGGAGAGAATCTGGACACCTCTTGCACTGGTACAATATTTTTTAGAAAATGTTATCACTTTTATCCAAACCTTGGCATTGGTTGTTTGTTTCGAATTTTGTTCGCCAATTAAACGTTAAGGTTGATTAGACGGTGTGGCCATGTGGCCAGTACTACTAGAAGTAACAGGTGTGGATTTTGATTGAGTCCAATATGACTGACATTAAAAAGCTCACACTACCCCGAAAAATATAAATTTCCACGCATACCGGTGACATTCAACATTCAAGTGCCAGTGTTTTTGTACTGTCTTTTGGTCAAGTTTCTTAAACTATCACTTTAGGCTTATAAAAATAAATATTTCTCAAAAATGCTTAATAAATTACACAAACTAGCAGCAAAAGTAGAATCTAGTAATCTGTGTGCAAATAGCTCAATTCTCAGACTGCTACTGAACTAACCCCTGGTCCCAAATAAATCCTGGTTTAAATAGTGATAACCCTTCCCCTTTCGTAAACAAGCTGCGTTTTTCACAATCTCCTCACACACAAAATTCGGAAGCTTTAAGGACACACACTCAAGACATTTATATAAAACTCTAGATGTGCAATAAAATGTTTTTTTGGAAAACTTGATGGCCGTTAAGTAACATCACAAAGGGGCCTAGACCTAACTTAGGTAGCACCATTCAATCTGAAGTTAACACAATACCGTCAGTGCATCTGCTTCATAACCACCTCACTGTTATTGATTCAAATGTCAAGGCACAACAGACACTGAGAATATATACCTATTGCACTTAAAATGCCATTTTCTTGCCAACGTTGGGCCTCCCTCCTATATAAGGAGGAAGCCTGGATGCCAGCTATAGTAGTAAACTGGCCAGCTATAGTAGTAAACTGGCCAGTGGTTTTACATAATACACCAAGGCGGCCCAACCCTACAAAGGGAAGAATAGCTGCATTGGTTCTGTCAGAAATGAAGGATAGATAAAGCACCCCCGTCTTTGGCCGGGTCGCGTGGGCTAGATTCACCAGCCAGCATACACAGGAAAACCTCATTGCCTCTTAAAATGGTGCACTGGTAAATAAACTGCACTTCCCATCACTCTTTGCTACGTGTGCAATTCAGTTTGCTCGCCTGTACATTGCTGACCCTTAACCCTTAACTTCTGATCTTCCTACGCTCTCCGAGGAGGAAGAGCTTGTGTCTTTAAACAGTTAACCCGAGAATGTCCTTCGGATTCGAACGCAGCTTGAAAAAGAGAACTAAATTAAAAGGTGTAAGAGAACGACATTTTGTAATGAAATAAAAGCCTGCTGCAGAATTTCCTTTTGCATTTTTTCTTTAAACTCCTTGACCAAAAAACAACAACACTTGCATGCGTATTTCATCCCAGGATGGCCTTGACAAAGAGCAAAGCCACCCAGGTTACTGTGTGGTCCTATGGCAACCATTCGAACTTCACTTTCTATATGGCAAGYGCTGTTTTAGAATTGACAATTTTAAGAAACATTCTCTCAGAAGGATGGATATTTGTCAATTGCCATCCTCCAAAATGTTTAAGTAAAAAAGCTCAATCAAAAACTAAATTCACCCACCAGGCAGCTAGAAGAAGTTGCTTCACTAGGTGCCACAATGCCAAGTCAATTTTTAAGTGGGGAACTGAACTTTTGAGCATCGACTTACTCAAATAGCTTGTATGTATGGACATACCATTTAAATATTCAATTTTAAAATYGTACAACTGGAATGGCTCATTTAGTGAAGACTACCATATTCCTCTCCAGGATAGAGTGAGCGAAAAATATTTTGAACTCTTTTTTTCCCCCTTGAAGTGCACTTTTGTCACACAAGGGTTTGAAAACCTATAGTGGAATTCTCATAGGATGGCTGCAACATGAGGTCGGACTTGAGCCATCAGATTACCCTGTGACAAATTTGAAGCTCAAATGGACAAATGACTCACTCAAAAGTCATGTCATCTCAGTGTTTGCCAAGGTTTGATATTTAGTTCAAGCTTATTTTGTTTTCCTTCCGAATAAAATAACAAAACMACGTTTAAACCCCAAAACAAAAAATATATAATTTAGTTCTTRTTGGCCAGGTTTTAGCCAGTTATGACACTTAAAAGAAAATACAGATAAAACAATCTAATTGTTAAAGGCACAGTACATTTACAAACAAATGATCCTCAGTTTGTTTTGTTACAAAGAAAGAAAAAGCAGTTGTAGTGAAAAAAAAGAAAGAACTGCAAGTCCCAAGATCCTAAATACGCTATAGTCACTACGGGCGACCACACGATGATTCCAGAGCCTGGCGGTGCCATGTTTCTTTAGGAATCGCTCAGTGGCTCCAGCTTTCCTCTTGGTCAGCTGTCCTCTCGGTCCCCYGTCTCTCAGCTCCATTTTTTGGAAAAGCGGTCAGAGAATCACAGCTGGTAATGTACTGCAGTCTGTTTAGAAGCTACACGGGGGTTTCTATAGTCTGGCTTAGGTTACACATGTGGTTTCCTTATCAGTGAGTTTGGCGTGGCGCGACCCACTGCGATGGTGGGGGGAGGAGGGAGGTGTAGGTAGAGGGGGATAGGGTTGGAGGGATGTTTAGTTRCCCCACCAGTCCACTCCCCCCTGATGAGAGTAGTTTCCTCCATAGCCGTCACTGCTGTAGAAGTTGCCTCCAAAGCCACCTGTGATGTGGGGGGGGGGGGAATCAGGACAGTGTTAAAAGGAGAATAAGGACTGTGTTGGAGCATGGTTGGAATTAAACACTAACTCTTGGACTTGTGTCCTAAGAATTGTAGGATAGACCAACAGTAATATTTACACCCAAATGTTGCGCCATTGTGAGGTTTTAATGGATATTTACCGCCGCCACCAAATCCACGGTTTCCTCCATGTCCACCGGGCTGGCGTCCACCGCGACCCCCGAACCCTCCAGTGCTGCCGCCGCCACTGGTCTGACGGTAGTCCCTGGCTCCRAAGCCACCAGAGGTGAACCTAAACAGAGAGGATGAGTCAGTGATTAAGAGAGTGAATGTCTCTAAAMCCTTGTACTTCKKCTCCTTTATGTAGGTGTGTGTRWGTAAGMRTGTGTGYRTACCTCTTGGAGCGTCCGCGGGTGTTGCTCTTGTGCTGGTGTTCATAGGCCAGGCTCTCCAGCCAGGAGGGCACTTCCTGTTTGGCCTCCACTAGGATGTCTAGAAGGTCCTTGGTGATGTTGCCGTTCTTATCGTTGAAGAACGACGTGGCCAGACCTGGGAGAGAGGATTCACCATGTTACAGTCAAATAGTTATCTAAATAAAAAAAATGTGCATTACATGTCACTGAGTGGTGAGTTGAGAGTTCTTGAATGTTGTAGAGGCTTACCTAGGTTGCCCACACGTCCAGTACGGCCAATACGGTGGACGTACTCCTCTATATCGCTGGGCAGGTCAAAGTTGATGACATGCTTGACATTGGAGATGTCCAGGCCACGGGCAGCCACCTGGTACAAGAGACCGAATACAACTACTGGCCTTCTTGTTTGAACAGAAGCATGTGAGCTCCCTTTTTAAATGACCCCAACATGCAAMCATATTGCATAACAAACACCAGGCCTTGAACAGTATGAGGCCAAACACCTAGTGTGTTTCACTTTATCATTTGTCAACCAATATATTTTACCTGTAACAGAGCTGTAGAATTCAAACCAAAATGTCAGCTTGCAGACTCACCGCCGTGGCGACCAGGATGGGGCAGCGTCCCGAGCGGAACTGGTGGAGAGCCTCCTCTCGGTCCCTCTGGGAGCGGTCGCCATGGATRCTGGTGCAGGCGTAACCCTCACGGTACAGGAAGTCCTCCAGGGCATCCGCTCCCTTCTTCGTTTCCACAAACACCAGCGTCAGAGAGTTCTTACCTGGGGAGGAGAAGGAAGACCGGTGAGTCACTGCTTAAAAATGTTCAGAGAAATTGATTCTGTATAACAGACATGGCCTTGGTTTCTGACATGGGAGGGTTAGCGTCAGGTCTATTCGTGGCATTTCTATCTGCAATGTTCAGCGCTTGCTCAGTACCCTCTAAACGAGCCCCAGGGGAGACATTACAGGTATGGAAACAGCATCTACCCACTACCCTCTGTGGTTGTGGATCTGAGAAGGAAGGAGGGGGCTGAATCACCAGGGGTGTTGAGAGAGAGGAGAAACATCCATAGTGTTGCTAAGAGATGGAGGCTCTGGCAAAGAAAAGCTGCATATCTAAAGCTGTGTCAGGCTACTCTACAGTGAGTCGTGATGCATGATGACCAGAGGGCTTCTTCAAAAGGTTTAAAATGTTACAGCACATTCAGATAGAGAAACATGTTCAAACATATCTATCTGGTAGAATAGTGGATCATGTTATTGATTTTTCTACCTGCAGTGAACGTTTTGCAAGCTGCCATGGCCATCATAACAAAATAATAAGTGTAGGAAATGGCATACGGTTGCAGTAGCAAGCAGGGTGTGGGCTAAACAAATCAACAGTCAGATTCCCAAATCAACCCCCCCCCACACAAAGAAGACAACACCCTTCAAAACAGTGAATGACCTCACAATGACAACCACACTAGATGGCTGATCAGAACCAACGGGACCTTCGTCTGGACACAAATGGATGACTAATATGGGTAACCAACACAGGCCAAGCAATAAATAAATAAACTGAAATATGAAATGAGATACAAGCTTCTACATCCACTTTAGTAATAATAAATTCCTACTTACCAGGTTTCTCTATGTTTTCACCTGCATTGTCCTGAACTTCGCTCGGAATGACTTTGGATAAAACCAAACCCGATGATAAACTCATTGCAGTTTCAACAGTTCATAAGTGACATTAAAAAGGGGGAGGCTAGCCAACAGAGTTCAGAAAACCCAATGGCCRCCATTAATGGTACCAACAAGTGCCAATACGACCTCATTATTAGAATGTTATTGTTCAGGAACATTTGGTGCCAACATGGAGGATGGTTTCCTAAACTCTGTGTACATGGCTCTGCATAGGAGTAACTGGGGGTTGGGGATACTAGGCAGGGTCAGTTTATGATAGCCAACATACCTAAGCTAGAGTACAAGTCTTCACCTCACATCTGACCCTATGACACTACCAACACTGGGTCACGTTCAACACACACAAAAACTGCCCACTGAACACAACCCAGGCTTATGACCATCTGAAAGAACAGAATACCTAATGCAATCAATACTAGACCATCACAGCTGAATGGTTACCCATCTTCTAAGATCTATAGCTTACATCTGACAAGCTTTAAAAATCAGGAACTAGTCTAGTGTTAGGAGCAGGTGGAATCTGCTGGGAAGTTGTCCCATCAAAGACATGTCTGAATATTCAATCAATGATTAGCTTCAGGATTTAGTTAGATTTGAATAAAGACCGCTGATGTTGGGAAATCCTGCCGTTGCAGATTCCACCTAGCCCAACTGATCAAGTCAACATATTCATAAGACACCGAGGGGCTATTCAAACACAGGGTTTCTCAACTCCAGTCCTCAAACACCCACTGTCAATGCAGGTTTTCCTTTCAACCGAATTTCAAACAATTTTTTCAGATAATTGAATGTCCTTACCAACCACATATCAATGTATATACAATTGTTGCTTAATTGGAATAAAATCCAGAACACAGTGAGCGAGTCCCCAGGATGAGCTTTGAGAAACCCTGCACTACCAGTAAAAGTTCCAGTAAGTAACACACTAACAGACATGGGACAGGAGAGGGGGTTGAGCCAGTGACAGGTATAGTCCAGGTAGTTACCTGTAGCATTGAGCAGGTCCAGGAGGAAGGACCTCTTGTCACCGTCCTCCACCCACACCACCTTCTGGGTGATGTTCTCGGAGGTGGAGCCCACACGTCCCACCGCCAGGAAGATGTACTCCTCCAGGAAGTCACGCGCCAGGATCTGACCGAGGGGTTCGTGTTATTGTTGTGGAGCCAACATGGAGGGCAGTTTATTAAATGTGTGTGGAAAGGTGAGTTAATTCACCATAGAGAGGACAAATGGCAAATAACACCTTCCTTCTTTCCTCATTAAGCACAATACTTTTTGACAAATACATAAGCAATTGTGGGGACTGGAGAGTAACAATTATTGTCCATGTACCATGATATCTTTAGGAAAGTGAGTTGAACACCATGTGTATACCTGGATCTCCTTGGGGAAGGTAGCACTGAACATCATGGTCTGGCGGATGCCTTTAGGGGGCATGGTGTCCTGCTCCACGATGCGTCTGATCTGGGGCTCAAAACCCATGTCCAACATCCGGTCAGCCTCATCCAGCACCAGATAACTAAGAGAGACAGGGTCAGGGATTGGCTGTAGACCTGTTTTCCCATCATAGTCAAAGATTCATTGGTATGTAGGATTCCTTTCCTGTCCTGCAGGCCAATTCAACTAATCAATAGTCTGATAAGTTGCATCAGGAGTTAGAGCTGGGCTAAGCAATATGGTCTCAGCTCTTGCTTGCACTATGATGGACTAGGTGGAATGAATCATATTGCCCACATGTACACAATTCATCTAGAGCTCTATTTGCACAGCGCTAGTACTACTAGAGAACGCTGGTTATGTAATTATTACCCCAGAATGTCTTATTCCAAAGGACGATTCAGATGGGTTATGTTTATTTCCCCAAACTGTCCTGTAATTAATTATTTTCCTACTCAATAAATTGACAGTTATGACGGAAGCCTGGAGGTTTTTATTCTAGGTGTGAAGATATACACTGCTCAAAAAAATAAAGGGAACACTTAAACAACACAATGTAACTCCAAGTCAATCACACTTCTGTGAAATCAAGATGAGCTACAATAAAATCACTAACCCTTTAGATGCATCTCATCAGATGACACCATAGGCTTCAGTTACACAATACATGCATGTTTTGTTTGATAAAGTTCATATTTATATAAAAAAAATCTGAGTTTAACATTGGCGCGTTACATTCACTAGTTCCCAAAACATCCTGTGATAGCGCTAGCCACATCGTTTCAACAGAATACTCATCATAAATGTAGATGATAATACAAGTTATACACATGGAATTATAGATATTACCTCTCCCTTAATGCAACCGCTGTGTTGCAACCGCTCTCCTTTAATGCAAACAACCATGCAATAACTGAGACGGAGCTCAGAACAAGAGTCAAATGAAGCCGCCATGTTTGAGTCAACAGAAACCAGAAATTACATGATAAAATTTCCCTTTGTGATCTTCATCACAATGCACTCCCAGGAACCCAGGTCCACAATACATGCTTGATTTGTTTGATAATGTCCGTTATTTATGTCAGATTAGCTACTTTGGTTGGCGGCGTTGTTTGTGTAAACAATTCCAAAGTACACAAAGCGCCGTTCACTAAAACGTGACGAAATGTCCAAAAGTTCCGTAACAGTCAGTAGAAACATGTCAAACGATGTACTGAATCAATCTTTAGAATGTTGTTAACATCTTGAATAAGTTCCAACCGGAGAATTACATTTGACTTCGAGTTGAGCGATGGAACGGAGCGCCTCTCACGTGAACGCGCGTGGTGACCTCATGGCGAGTGGTTACTCATTCTCTGTCTCCTTCGGACCCCCTTTCACAGTAGATACGTACATGCAGACAAAGTTCTATTGTTATGTGTTGACATCTAGTGGAAGCTGTAGGAAGTGAAAACGCAGTCCATATCTCGCTGAATTTCAATGGGAGCTTGGTTGAAACGTTGACTAGTGCCTCGAGAAAAAATTCAAACAGGAAGTGGAACTTCTCAGAGTTTTTCCCTGCCATTTGAGTTCTGTTCATACTCACAGACATAATTCAAACAGTTTTAGAAACTTCGGAGTGTTTTTCTATTCCAATACTATAATAATATGCTATATTAGCAACATGACTGAGGAGCAGGCCGTTGATCTTGTGCAATTCTGTACACCTTTCATCCAGCTACTCACATACTCGCCACCTGTAGCCATTAAAGAAGTTAATGAGGAAAGAAGGAAGTGTTTGCCATGTTTCTCTCTATGGTGAATTAACCACCTTCCACACACATTTAATAAACTCTCCATGTTGGCTCCAACACAACAGATCGTAGGCGGGTGACTTCCTGGAGGATACATCTTCCTGGCGGTGGCGGTGGGCTCCACCTCCGAGAACTCACCCAGAAGGTGGTGTGGGTGGAGGACGGTGACAAGAGGTCCTTCCTCCTGGACCTGCTAAGCTACAGGTAACTACCTGGACTATACCTGTCACTGCTCAACCCCCTCTCCTGTCGCCATGTCTGTTAGTGTGTTACACTGGAACTTTACTGGTAGTGCAGGGTTTCTCAAAGCTCATCCTGGGGATCGCTCACTGTGTTCTGGATTTTATTCCAATTGACAAAATTGTATATACATTGATATGTGGTGTGGTAAGGCCATTCAATTATCTGAAGGTTTGAAATTCGGTTGAAAGAAAACCTGCATTGACAGTGGGGTTTGAGGACTGGAGTTGAGAACCCTGTTTTGAATAGCCCCTCGGTGTCTATGAATATGTTGACTTGATCAGTTGGGCTAGGTGGAATCTGCAACGGCAGGATTTCCCAACATCAGCGGTCTTTATTCAAATCCAACTAAATCCTGAAGCTAATCATTGATTATCAGACATGTCTTTGATAGGAACATTCCCAGCAGATTACTGCTCCAAACTACCTAGTTCCTGATTTTTAAAGCTGTCGAGATGTAGCTAATAGACTTAGAAGATGGGTAACCATTCAGCTGTGATGGTCTAGTATTGATTGCATTAGGTATTCTGTTCTTTCAGATGGTCATATCTGGGTTGTGTTCAGTGGGCAGTTGTGTGTGTTGAACGTGACCCAGTGTTGGTAGTGTCATAGGGTCAGTGTGAGGTGAAGACTTGTATCTAGCTTAGGTATGTTGGCTATCATAAACTACCCTGCCTAGTATCCCAAACCCCAGTTACTCCTATGCAGAGCCATGTACACAGAGTTAGGAAACCTCCTCCATGTTGGCACCAATGTTCCTGAACATAACATTCTAATAGAGAGATCTATTGGACTTGTTGGTACCATTAATGGGGCCATTGGGTTTTCTGAACTCTGTTGGCTAGCCTCCCCCTTTTTAATGTCACTTATGAACTGTTGAAACTGCAATGAGTTTATCATCGGGTTTGGTTTTATCCAAAGTCATTCCGAGCGAAGTTCAGGACAATGCAGGTGAAAACATAGAGAAACCTGGTAAGTAGGAATTTATTATTACTAAAGTGGATGTAGAATGCTCATTTCATATTTCAGTTTATTGATTTATTGCTTGGCCTGTTTGGTTACCCATATTAGTCATCCATTTGTGTCCAGAGAAGGTCCCGTTGGTTCTGATCACATCTAGTGTGGTTGTCATTGTGAGGTCATTCACTGTTTTGAAGGGTGTGTCTCTTTGTGTGGGGGGGGGTTGATTTGGGAATCTGACTGTTGATTTTGTTTAGCCCACACCTGCTTGCTACTGCAACCGTATGCCATTTCCTACACTTATTTTTGTTATGATGGCCATGGCAGCTTGCAAAACGTTCACTGCAGGTAGAAAATCAATAACATGATCCACTATTCTACCAGATAGATATTGTTAAACATTCTCTATCTGAATGTGCTGTAACATTTTAAACCTTTTGAAGAACGTCTGGTCATCATGCATCACGACTCACTGTAGAGTAGCCTGACACAGCTTTAGATATGCGCTTTTCTTTGCCAGAGCCTCCATCTCTTAGCAACACTATGGATGATAACTGTATCCTCCTCTCCTACATCCCACAGAGGGGAGTGGTAGATGCTGTTTCCATACCTGTAATGTCTCCCTGGGGCTCGTTTGGAGGGTACTGAGCAAGCCTGAATTGCAGATAGAAATGCCACGAATAGACCTGAGCTAACCTCCATTCAGAAACCAGGCCGTGCTGTTATACAGAATCAATTTCTCTGAACATTTTTAAGCAGTGACTCACCGGTCTTCCTCTCCTCCCCAGGTAAGACTCTCTGACGCTGGTGTTGTGGAAACAAGAGGGAGCGGATGCCCTGGAGGACTTCCTGTACCGAGGGTTACGCCTGCACCAGCCCATGGCGACCGCTCCCAGAGGGACCGAGAGGAGGCTCTCACCAGTTCCGCTCGGACGCTGCCCCATTTGGTCGCCACGGCGGTGAGTCTGCAAGCTGACATTTTGGTTTGAATTTCTAGCTCTGTTACAGTAAAATATATTGGTTGACAAATGTAAAGAAACAACTAGGTTTTGGCCTCATACTGTTCAAGGCCTGGTGTTTGTTATGCAATATGTGCATTGTGTGGTCATTAAAAGGGAGCCACATGCTTCTGTTCAAACAAGAAGGCCATAGTTGTATTCGGTCTCTGTACCAGGTGGCTGCCCGTGGCCTGGAATCTCCAATGTCAAGCAGTCATCAACTTTGACCTGCCCAGCGATATAGAGGAGTACGTCCACCGTATTGGCCGTACTGGACGTGTGGGCAACCTGGTAAGCTCTACACATTCAAGAACTCTCAACTCACCTCAGGACAGTAATGCACATTTTTTATTTAGATAACTATTTGACTGTAACATGGTGAACCTCTCTCCCAGGTCTGGCCACGTCGTTCTTCAACGATAAGAACGGCAACATCACCAGGACCTTCTAGACATCCTAGTGGAGGCCAAACAGGAAGTCGCCTCCTGGCTGGAGAGCCTGGCCTATGTAACACCAGCACAGAGCAACACCCGCGGACGCTCCAGAGAGTATCACACACTCTTACACACACACCTACATAAAGGAGCAGAAGTACAAGGTTTTAGAGACATTCACTCTCTTAATCACTGACTCATCCTCTCTGTTTAGGTTCACCTCTGGTGGCTTTGGAGCCAGGGACTACCGTCAGACCAGTGCGGCGGCAGCACTGGAGGGTTCGGGGGTCGCGGTGGACGCCAGCCCGGTGGACATGGAGGAAACCGTGGATTGGTGGCGGCGGTAAATATCCATTAAAACTCACAATGGGCAACATTTGGGTGTAAATATTACTGTTGGTCTATCCAATTCTTAGGACACAAGTCCAAGAGTTAGTGTTTAATTCCAACCATGCTCCAACAGTCCTTATCTCCTTTAACACTGTCCTGATTCCCCCCCCCCCCACATCACAGGTGGCTTTGGAGGCAACTTCTACAGCAGTGACGGCTATGGAGGAAACTACTCTCATCAGGGGGGAGTGGACTGGTGGGGAACTAACATCCTCCAACCCTATCCCCCTCTACTACTCACCCCCCCACCATCGCAGTGGGTGCGCCACGCCAAACTCACTGATAAGGAAACCACATGTGTAACCTAAGCCGACTATAAAACCCCCGTGTAGCTTCAAACAGACTGCAGCATTACAGCTGTGTCTCTGACCGCTTTTCCAAAAATGGAGCTGAGAGACGGGGGACCGAGAGGACAGCTGACACAAGAGGAAGCTGAGCCACTGAGCGATTCCTAAAGAAACATGGCACCGCAGGCTCTGGAATCATCGTGTGGTCGCCCGTAGTGACTATAGCGTATTGGATCTTGGGACTTGCAGTTTTTTTTTTTTTCACTACAACTGCTTTTCTTTCTTTGTAACAAAACAAACTGAGGATCATTTGTTTGTAAATGTACTGTGCCTTTAACAATTAGATTGTTTTATCTGTATTTTCTTTTAAGTGTCATAACTGGCTAAAACCCCAAAAGAACTAAATTATATATTTTTTGTTTTGGGTTATACGTGTTTTGTTATTTATTCGGAAGGAAAACAAAAATAAGCTTGAACTAAATATAAACCTTGGCAAACACTGAGATGACATGACTTTTGAGTGAGTCATTTGTCCATTTGAGCTTCATTTGTCACAGGGTAATCTGATGCTCAACCCCTGCACCCATGTTGCAGCCATCCTATGAGAATTCACTATAGGTTTTCAAACCCTTGTGACAAAAGTGCACTTCAAGGAAAAGAGTTCAAAATATTTTTCGCTCACTCTATCCTGGAGAGGAATATGGTAGTCTTCACTAAAGAGGCATTCCAGTTGTACAATTTTAAATGAATATTTAAATGTATGTCCATACATACAAGCTTTTGAGAAGCTATGCTCAAAAGTTCAGTTCCCCACTTACAAATTGACTTGGCATTTGGCCACCTAGTGAAGCCAACTTCTAGCTGCCTGGTGGTGAATTTAGTTTTGATTGAGCTTTTTTATGTAAACATTTTGAGGATGGAATTGACAAATATCCATCTTCTGAGAAATGTTTCTTAAAATTGTCAATTCTAAAACAGCGCTTGCCATATAGAAGTGAAGTTCGAATGGTTGCCATAGGACCACACAGTAACTGGGTGGCTTGCTCTTGTTCAAGGCCATCCTGGGATGAAATACGCATGCAAGTGTTGTTGTTTTTTTGGTCAAGGAGTTTAAAAAAAATGCAAAAGGAAATTCTGCAGCAGGCTTTTATTTCATTACAAAATGTCGTTCTCTTACACCTTTAATTTAGTTCTCTTTTTCAAGCTGCGTTCGAATCCGAAGGACATTCTCGGGTTAACTGTTTAAGACACAAGCTTCTCCTCAGAGGTAGGAAGTCAGAAGTTAAGGTTAAGGTCAGCAATGTACAGGCGAGAAACTGAATTGCACACGTAGCGTATGATGGAAGTGCAGTTTATTTACCAGTGCACCATTTTAAGGGCAATGAGGTTTTCCTGTGTATGATGGATCTAGCCCACGGACCCGCCAAAGACGGGGGTGCTTTATCTATCCTTCATTTCTGACAGCACAATGCAGCTATTCTTCCTTTTAGGGTTGGGCCGCCTTGGTGTATTATGTAAACACTGGCCAGTTTACTGAACTATAGCTGGCATCCAGGCTTTCCTCCTTATATAGGAGGGAGGCCCAACGTTGGCAAGAAAAAGGCATTTTAAGTGCATAGGTATATATTCTCAGTGTCTG
>NW_019943294.1:133267-151077 GCF_002910315.2 Salvelinus sp. IW2-2015
TAATGAATGGGGGCAACCGGTTACAACAGTGGCCCACCTCGCATGGAGAGGGGCAGGGGTGGTGGAGGTTTCCGCGGCGGCGAGGGCGGTCCTACAACCGCGGTACAGCCTATGCAGAATGCCGGCATGTTTGGCGTCTACGACAACAAAGATGCGGCGGCTGGAACACAACTAAAGATGCCTACACCAGCTTCGGCACGCGTCCCGACAGAGGGAAGTCTGCTTTTTTTCAACAACGGCGGAGTGCGCCACGAGGAAGGTGAGAACTAGATAATTCACTCCCAACCCTTATCCAACAGTTTTCAGGTTCCTCAGAGTCAGTGCTGTACCATGAGGCAACTCGATTAGCAAGCCAGCTTTCCTGACCCTGTGGTTATGTTATGCTTGACAGTTACCAGCGTGGAGGTTTTGTAGGCAGTGGAAACAGCCGCTGGTGGAGGAGTCCAGGGATGACGAGACTGGTCCAAACCCACTCAGGCCAATGAGCGCCTGGAACAGTGAGTAGTAACCTAACCTACCCCCCTTTCTGCATACTAATGATATTTCAATAATGAGGGGTTACCAATGTCATTTTACAATACATCACTATCCGCGTTTATCAATATCCCTCTCGTTAAAATGGTCACGTAACCTTTCTCTGTTCACTTTCCTGACCTTCTGTGTTTCTGCTTCTCCCCAGGGAGCTGTTCGCTGTGGCAACACAGGGATTAACTTTGACAATACGACGACATTCCTGTTGAGGCCACTGGCCAAAACTGCCCCATCACATTGACAGCGTGAGTCTCCAAGTATTCTTGCCAAATAATCCTGTCTCGGATCCAGTAGCCCTCATGTCCTATTAGTCAGCATTTTGTTAGTATTCTTCAAACCAGAAGTGTTTCCCATGGGCTCTACTGAGCAGCTTGTGTGGTGCTGTTGATCACCCTGCACATACCCCCCCCCCGAAACAGAGTTGCGTGAAAGCTGTTTGGTGTTCATTTGAGTGACTGGTTCGTCTTTGTATTTCAGTTCCAAGACATAGAGATGGGAGAGATCATAATAAGTAACATCGCCCTGACCCGCTACACTCGGCCCACTCCGGTCCAGAAGTACGCCATTCCAATCATCAAGAACAAGAGGGACCTGATGGCCTGTGCCCAGACAGGTTAGAACCAGAACAAACTCCAAATTGATTGGTCTGGAGAGTATGACTTACAACAACTGTATTGTACTGTAGTTGATTTAGGTATATGACTAATAAACTGTGGTCTCTCAGGTTCCGGTAAGACAGCCCGCTTCCTGTTGCCTGTACTGAGTCAGATCTACAATGAAGGCCCAGGAGAAGCCCTCGCTGCCCCAGAAGTCTGGAGGACAGGACAACGGAAAGTATTGTCGCCGTAAGCAGTACCCCCTCGCTCTGGTCCTGGCCCCCACCAAGAGAACTGGCCCTGCAGATCTACGAAGAGGCCAGAAAGGTAAGCAACTGCCCCCCCCCCCCCCCCCCCTTCTCACCTGGCATGTTATTGCGGGTGTAGCAAAATGCTTGACACATCCACACAATGTGGACACACACACAAGAGGACAGACATCCCATCATCATCAATACCAGCTAGGTCGGTAGCGGTCTGCCAGTGGGCCTCTGTCTCTTTGTCTCTGTTTTTGTGTTGATGGCCAACCAGCCGGGTTGGTATTGGGGAACTGCCGTGTAACACACAATCATTGTTTGTGTTTTTCTTTCTCTCTCTTGTCCCTTTCCCTGCCCTCTCTCTCTCTCTCTCTCTCTCTCTCTCTCTCTCTCTCTCTCTCTCTCTGTACCCTGTATTCACCCTCTTCCACCCCTTTCTCCTGCTGTAGTTTGCATACCGGTCCCGTGTGCGTCCTTGTGTGTGTACGGAGGGGCTGACATTGGCCAGCAGATCAGAGACCTGGAGCAGGGGCTGTCACCTGCTGGTGCTACACCTGGACGCCTGGTGGACATGATGGAGAGGGGCAGATCGGCCTCGACTACTGCAAGTGAGTAGACTTCCAACAGTCTGGACTGCTGGCAGACTGAGCTGTCTGAGACATAACTTCTGGTTCTTGACTTCATTGTTTTTGAGAAGGTGCAGACAAGTTACAAAGCCCCAGGGTCCAGTCACTAGGCACTTTACCTAGATGAATAACCTAAGCCCCATTCACATTGGATTAGTTTTACTGGGGGAGATGGGATTTGTGAACAAATCACCACATCCGTAATTTAAGTCCTGTCCAAATCTTCCATGTCAGTCATTTTTAAATAGCAGAGAGTAATAAATCCAGCTGGAAAAACATCATTTTTTTGACTATCGCCAAAGTCCTTTGATAATACTAGTACTGTGCGACTCGATATCCCTGTCTTGTGAGAGAAATGTCTTGAGTTTGACAGGCGTTGAAAAATGCGTCGCAAGTCTGATATTTAGCTCGCATCTGTAGACTGGGGGCCTTTTTAGGACATTTTGTACTGCAGACCGCTAAAATACCCTTATGATTGTAATTCCTCAATCCAAAGATGGCTTGGTATAGTTTAGAAATTTGGGAGCTAAGCTCTAGTATCAGTGTAGCCTGTTGTCACCTGGACATGTTGAAATACACTGCTCAAAAAAATAAAGGGAACACTTAAAACAACACAATGTAACTCCAAGTCAATCACACTTCTGTGAAATCAAACTGTCCATTTACATTTAAGTCATTTAGCAGACGCTCTTATCCAGAGCGACTTAGGAAGCAACACTGATTGACAATAAATCACATGCTGTTGTGCAAATGCTGTCACATGCTGTCCACGGCGTCTCCAGACTCTGTCACGTCTGTCACATGTGCGTTGTGAACCTGCTTTCATCTGTGAAGAGCACAGGGCGCCAGTGGCGAATTTGCCAATCTTGGTGTTCTCTGGCAAATGCCAAACGTCCTGCACGGTGTTGGGCTGTAAGCACAACCCCCACCTGTGGACGTCGGGTCCTCATACCACCCTCATGGAGTCTGTTTCTGACCGTTTGAGCAGAACACATGCACATTTGTGGCCTGCTGGAGGTCATTTTGCAGGGCTCTGGCAGCGCTCCTCCTGCTCCTCCTTGCACAAAGGCGGAGGTAGCGGTCCTGCTGCTGGGTTGTTGCCCTCCTACGGCCTCCTCCACGTCTCCTGATGTACTGGCCTGTCTCCTGGTAGCGCATCCATGCTCTGGACACTACGCTGACAGACACAGCAAACCTTCTTGCCACAGCTCGCATTGATGTGCCATCCTGGATGAGCTGCACTACCTGAGCCACTTGTGTGGGTTGTTGACTCCGTCTCATGATACCACTAGAGTGAAAGCACCGCCAGCATTCAAAAGTGACCAAAACATCAGCCAGGAAGCATAGGAACTGAGAAGTGGTCTGTGGTCACCACCTGCAGAACCACTCCTTTATTGGGGGTGTCTTGCTAATTGCCTATAATTTCCACCTTTTGTCTATTCCATTTGCACAACAGCATGTGAAATTTATTGTCAATCAGTGTTGCTTCCTAAGTGGACAGTTTGGATTATATTTCTGCTTTTTGTGACTGCTATCTCTCGCTGGAAAAATGGCTGTGCTTATTGTGGTTTGGTGTCCTAACAATCATTGGTAGTGCTTTCGCTGAAAAGCATATTTGAAATCGGACACTTTGGTGGGATTAACAACAAGATTACCTTTAAAATGGTATAAGACACATGTATGTCTGAGGAATTGTAATTATGAGATGTCTTTTTTATTTTTTATTTGGCGCCCTGCACTTTCACTGGCTGTTGTCATATCGATCCCGTTACCGGGATTGCAGCCATAAGAATTAAGCACAATACTTTTGACAAATACATAAGCAATTGTGGGGACTGGAGAGTAACAATTATTGTCCATGATCTCTTTAGGAAAGGGAGTTGAACGCCATGTGGATGTGTGTACCTGGATCTCCTTGGGGAATGTAGCACTGAACATCATGGTCTGACGGATGCCTTTAGGGGGCATGGTGTCCTGCTCCACGATACGTCTGATCTGGGGCTCAAAACCCATGTCCAACATCCGGTCAGCCTCATCCAGCACCAGGTAACTAACAGAGAGACAGGGTCAGGGATGGGCTGTAGACCTGTTTTCCCATCATAGTCAGAGACGCATGGGTATGTAGGATTCCTTTCCTGTCCAGCAGGCCAATTCAACTAATCAATAGTCTGATAAGCTGCATCAGGAGAGTTAGAGCTGGGCTACGCAATATGGTCTCAGCTCTTGCTTGCACTCTGATGGACTAGGTGGAATGAATCATATTGCCCACATGTACACAATTCATCTAGAGCTCTATTTGCACAGCGCTAGTATTACAAGAGAACATTGGTTATGTAATTATTACTCCAGAATGTCTTATTCCAAAGGACAATTCAGATGGGTTACATTTATTTCCCCAAACTGAAAATTACTTAAAAATCATACAATGTGACTTTCTGGATTTTTGTTTTAGATTCCGTCTCTCACAGTTTAAGTGTACCTATGATAAAAATTACAGACCTCTACATGCTTTGTAAGTAGGAAAACCTGCAAAATCGACAGTGTATCAAATACTTGTTCTCCCCACTGTATATATATATATATATATACATACATACATACATACGTGTGTTTAAAACCCATCTAATCAGTTATTGTTTCTTGCTCAAACCATGAGCAACGCCTGTCAAACTCAAGACATTTCTCTCACAAGACAGGGATATCGAGTCGCACATGACTAGTATTATCAGAGGACTTTGGAGATAGTCGAAAAATGATAGGGTTTTTCCAGCTGGATTTATTACTCTCCTGCTATTTAAAAATGACTGACATGGAAGATTTRGACAGGACTTAAMTTACAGATGTGGTGATTTGTTCACATAACTCCCATCTCCCCCAGTAAAACAAATCCAATGCGAATAGGGCTTAGGTTATTCATCGAGGTAAAGTGCCTAGGGACTGGTCCCTGGGGCTTTGTAACTTGTCTGCACCTTTCAAAAACAATGATGTCAAGAACCAGATGCTATGTCTGGGACAGCTCAGTCTGCCAGCAGTCCAGACTGTTGGAAGTCTACTCACTTGCAGTAGTCAAGGCCGATCTTGCCCCTCTCCATCATGTCCACCAGGCGTCCAGGTGTAGCCACCAGCAGGTGACAGCCTCGCTCCAGGTCTCTGATCTGCTGGCCAATGTCAGCCCCTCCGTACACCACACAAGGACGCACACGGGACCGGTATGCAAACTACAGCAGAAGAGCGCGGTGGAAGAGGGTGAATACAGGGTTCAGAGAGCGAGATGGGTGAATACGGGGTAGAGAGTGAGAGAGAAGGGAAATACAGGGTACAGAGAGCGAGATGGGTGAATACGGGGTACAGAGAGTCAGAGAGAAAGGAGAGGGGGAATACAGGGTACAGAGAGCGAGATGGGTGAATACGGGGTACAGAGAGTGAGAGAGAAGGGAGAGGGGGAATACGGGGTACAGAGAGAGAAGGCAGGGAAAGGGACAAGAGAGGAGAGAGAAAGGAGAACACAAACAATGATTGTGTGTTACACTGCAGTTCCCTAATACCAACCGTGGCTGGTTGGCCGTCAACACAAAAACAGAGCCAAAGAGATAGAGGCCCACTGGCAGACCGCTACCGACCTAGCTGGTATTGATGCTGATGGGATGTCTTCCCCTCTGTGTTGTGTGGTCACATTGCGTGGGTGTGTCAAGCATTTTGCTACACCCGCAATACATCCCAGGTGGAGGGGGCAGTTGCTTACCTTTCTGGCTCTTCGTAGATCTGCAGGGCCAGTTCTTCTGTGGGGGCCAGGACCAGAGCGAGGGGGTACTGCTTACGGCGACATACTTTCCTTTGTCCTGTCCTCCAGACTTCTGGCAGCGAGGGCTTCCCTGGGCCTTCATTGTAGATCTGACTCAGTACAGGCAACAGGAACGCGGCAGTCTTACCGGAACCTGAGAGACCACAGTTTATATTAGTCATATACCTACACTTAAATCAACTACAGTACAACAGTTGTCGTAAGTCATATCTGCTATATCTTCCTAGACCAATCCAATTGGAGTGGTTCTAGTTGGCTCTGGTTCTAACCTGTCTGGGCGCAGGCCATCAGGTCCCTCTTTTCTTGATGATTGGAATGGCGTACTTCTGGACCGGAGTGGCCGAGTGTACGGGTCAGGGCGATGTTACTCATGATGATCTCTCCCATCTCTATGTCTTTGGAACTGAAATACGAAGACAAACCAGTCACTCAAATGAACACCAAACACCTTTCACACAACTGTTTCAGGGGAAGGGATATGTGCAGGGTGATCAACAGCACCACAAGCAGCTCAGTAGATCCTATGGGAAACGCTTCAGGTTTGAAGAATACTAACAAAATGCTAACTAATAGGACATGAGGGCTACTGATCTGAAACAGGGTATTTTGGCTAGAATACTTGGGACTCACGCTCAATGTGATGGGGGCAGTTTGGCCAGTGCCTCAACGGGAATGTCGTCGTAATTGTCAAAGTTAATCCCTGTGTTGCCACCAGCGAACAGCTCCCTGGGGAGAAGCAGAAACACAGAAGTCAGGAAAGTGACAGAGAAGGTCTACGTGACCATTTAACGAGAGGGGATATTGATAAAGCGGATAGTGATGTATTGTAAAATGACATGTTGAACTCCTCATTATTGAAATACCATTAGTATGCAGAAAGGGGTAGGTTAGGTTACTACTCACTGTTCCAGGCGCTCATTGGCCTGAGTTGGTTTGACCAGTCCTCGTCATCCCTGGACTCCTCCACCCAGCGGCTGTTTCCACTGCCTACAAACCCTCCACGCTGGTAACTGTCAAGCATAACATAACCACAGGGGTCAGGAAAGCAGCTTGCTAACGAGTTGCCTCATGGTACAGCACTGAACTCTGAGGAACCTGAAAACTGTTGGCTAAGGGCTGGGAGTGAATTTCTCTATCTTCTCACCTTCCTCGGGGCGCACTCCCGCCGTTGTTGAAAAAGCAGACTTCCCCCTGTCGGGACGCGCGCCGAAGCTGGTGTAGGCATCTTTAGTCGTGTTCCAGCTGCCGCCCTCTTTGTTGTCGTAGATGCCAAACATGCCGGCATTCTGCATAGGCTGTACCGGGTTGTAGGACACGCCCCTTCCGCCGCGGAAACCTCCACCCCTCCCTCTCCATGCGAGGCGGGCCACTGTTGTACCGGCTGCCTCCATTTCATGCGGTTGTCGTGGTAACCATTCTGCACGAGCCGTTGTTGCGCTCGCCGTCCCAACCCAGGCGTATCTTGGTAAAAACAGAAAGGAAATAGAGGGGAGACATGGTGACTCCCATAGTACAAGAGGGTTACCTCCTCATACGCAGTCAATACAATACTTTGTTTATTGGTCCATTTGCACAAATATTCTTTAGTTGTGCTACCTCTTCAAGACTTTCACAGTACCCAATCTGACAGACACCACAGGCTGGGAGCAACACAGGGGCAGCGGCAGAGCAGCACCCCTAGAGCACTTAGAGGTAGTGCCTTGCTCAAGGGCACAACGGMRGTAGGCAGTAACGKACCCTAYAGGAAGARAGATTTGGACCAAGTAGGCCTAGTTCCATTTCAGCCTCTAGCTACTTCCCCTTAGCCTTTCTATGTTMACAGATTAGAAYGACCTGAATGGCTGTAAGAAATGTGTTGAGGTCCTTTAGAGCTAGTAGGGGTTAGGGGCACAATGGAACCACGCCCTTCTTGGTTCCTTTGACTTTCACATCCCAGACACSCACCACTTGTTACTGCATGGATGCCTCTGAAAAGGGAAATACTTCAATTAAAAASGACCTGGCTTATTTTCCCAGTAAACAATGCRCAAKCCATACAATAAAACAGTCTACACAAGTCAATAATTTGGCTCATTAACTAGGGTCCCGATTAAGGAACCTTTGTCATGCAAGCAGCATTCATTTGCTAATACCTACCACTTTAAATTCCACACACAAATAAATGGAAACCTTGCAATTAAGCAGTATGTTGGAATGACATAACTAATGGAGGCTGTTTTTTGTTTGAACAAAATGTAAGCATGTGAGCGGATGCCAACACCCTTAATGCAGAAAAAAGCCAGTCATGTCTTCGTTTCACCCATGGGAATGTGGTTTAAAAGATGTAATTTGAGAGCCTCCAGTCCCCTTGTCGAAATGCAYGTGGCCTTGTTTTCTAATCGAATTGAGTGAGACCACTGTTCTGGTAGCCAATTTAATTAAAACATGCAGAATAAAATAAAGATAACATTTAAAATAAACGCCAGAGCTTCCCTCAGCCAAAGAGCGGACTGTAAAGGGACTTACAGCTTCCTGGTGCCATTGACAAAGCGCTCGGTCTAGAGAAAACATCTGCTGCAAAAAAACAACAAAAAAACAACGTCATGGGGGGCAGGGGGCTTCATGATGAAAACATGCTGCCGATGTACTGCGAATGTTGGCTAGTAAGAGCATGGAAATGGAGTGGTTGATGGTTTGTCAAAGCAGTTCCCAGATGCTGTCACAAAATGGACATTGGATATGCACGGTTTTGTGTCTGTCTTCCTGTAGTGACTTTTGGGATTAAATAAAAACAAGCGGCTGGCTATATAAGATGGGGATTCTAACGCAACCTTTACGCCACTGTTTCCAACTAGTGGAGAAAATCAATACATCCGGGTCACCCTCTAGCTGACCTTGTCCCAGCCCAGCRAGAAGAAATTGTCAAGATAAAACYAAAGCTAATTGTCTGCTTTTTTAAAAGGGAATTTCACAGCATTGTTGCTAGCTCAATTAATTTAGTGAAATGTTTATTATGGGCCACTACAATGCATTATGGCATTCTTGACCACTAGCCCTGGGGGCCCTGGGGGCCAGGGCCTGGGGGCCAGGGCATTTTTACGGTGTCCAACTGGCATACCTCATAGAGGTGGTAGTGTTGATGGGGGGACGACACTTACCATTTTTGGAAGCCTCTTGGTTCCGTAAATGAGGTGGAATGTAACAGGTCCCTAGAGAGACAGACTTGTGAACACAAGGGCAGTACTGTACACAAACGGACAAACACGCCACAGGTCTAATGGGTTCCTAGTCTTATTCTAGGGATGTCTCAATCCCTTTAATTTAATAGGGATTAAGTAACCTATCTGGCCTGATTGATTAAACAAAAAAAACAAAAAAAGTTGAAAACTGTCTTGTACCCCAAATGAGGAAACTGGAAACTTAAATGGCGTTTATGCTATTTCATAAATGATAAGAGCATGAATTGGCTAAAAAYAAATAAGTGAAATTAAAATCACTTGATGGCATCTTATACCTAAATGGACCTAGTAATACACTGATGGAAATGTGAGTCAGTCCCAATAGTCTAAAGCTCCCTACTCTAGTCTCTTTCCCACAAAGGCCAGTGATGTCAGGACTGGGATGTTTCGTGGGCCTTTGATTGGACGGTACCAATAATTTATCTGCAGATTCCCGCAGAACACTAACTCAGCCCGACTTCAGACCACTACTAAGGTCTGAAAAAAACAGCACAAGTTTTTGACTTTGGGGTATGAACTATCCATTAAAAAGGCCACCTGGGGGGGTTATATTCAGTCCTTGAACCACCCAATGGCCCTGAAGGAAAGGATAAGAGTGAGGGCTGCTTCAGACCAAGTGATCATAAAAGAAAAGGATCACCATAACACAAACTAGATGTCCTTTGGCTCAAAGAGTAGAGATCACTTACTGCCAGTGCCTCCGCCCTGCCCGTCAGCATTGTTCAAGCCTAGGACAGCAAGCTGAAATAGAAAATGACACGTATAGTTAAGTACTACGGTAAACACTGTTATGAATAAATGTAATTCTAAACATGCATATAGGACAGTAAGCTGCCAGACAAAGGGTGACAAACTGCTTAACACTCCATCTATAGATGCTCTACAGTAACATTTCAACTAACAATCTACTAACCCTAACACTTATCCTAACCCTTTCCCTATCCTACGCCAGCAGTTGCTTACCAACAGATGGTCACACTATCCAAATAAAGTGTGACAAACTGTTGATCTCCAGAAAGCAGAAAGACATGAATATCCCTTATACTACAGTGCTTCCCCCATTAAACATATGTGAAGCAGGGAACTCCCGTCTAGTTTCGTTGCCCCCCACCACCACAATCCATACAGTAAGTTTCAATTGTACATTTTGCAGAGCAGTCTACCGTGGGTGTACCTTTGCAAGCAACCAAAGATACTTTCTTACAAGGCAGACACTCAAAACTGCCAATAAGCTAGAACAGGGCTGCACAACCCTCTTCCTGTAGATCTACCATCCAACTCTAATTTAACCCACCTGATTCTACCATTTAGCTGCTCAACAACACCTTAACTAGCTGAATCAGATATGCTAAATTTGGGTTGGACTGAACCTACAGGACAAAAGTACGTGGACACCCTTTCAAATTAGTGGATTTCAGCCACACCCGTTGCTGACAGGTGTATAAAATCGAGCACACAGCCATGCAATCTCCATACACAAACATTGGCAGTAGAATGGCCTCACCGAAGAGATCAATGACTTTCAACGTGGCACTGTCATAAGATGCCACCTTTCCATTAAGTCAGTTGGTTAAATTTCTGGCCTGCAAGAGTTGCACCCGGTCAACTTTAAGTGCTGTTATTGTGAAGTGGAAACATCTAGGAGCAAGTGGTAGGCCACACAAGCTCACAGAACGGGACTGCTGAAGCACGTAAAAATCTGTCCTCGGGTGCAACACTCACTACCGAGTTCCAAACTGCCTCTGGAAGCATCAGCACAAGAACTGTTAGTCGGGAGCTTCATGAAAAGGGTTTCCATGGCCGAGCAGCCGCACACAAGCCTAAGATCCCCATGCACAGCGCATCGGCTGGAGTGGTGTAGAGATTGCCTCCTTTGGACTGGAGCAGTGGAAACGCGTGCTTTGGTTTGATGAATCATGTTTCACCATCTGGCAGTCCGATGGAGAAATCTGGGTTTGGTAGATACCAGGAGAAAACAACTTGCCCGAAAGCATAGTGCCACCTGTAAAGATTTGGTGGAAGAGGAATAATGGTCTGGGGCTGTTGTTCACCGTTTGGGCTAGGCCCCTTATTTCCAGTGAAGGGAGATCTTAACGCTACAGCATACAATGATATATATTCTAGATGATTCTGTGCTTCCACCTTTGTGGCAACAGTTTGGGGAAAGCCGTTTCCTGTTTCAGCTTGACAATGCCCCTGTGCACAAAGCGAGGTCCATACATAAATTGTTTGTGGAGATGGGTGTGGAAGAACTTGACTGGCCTGCACAGAGCCCTGACCTCAATGCCATCCAATTCATCCCAAAGTTGTTCGAACGCCGACTGCGATCCAGGCCTAATCACCCAACATCAGTGCCCGACCTCACTAATGCTTGTGGCTGAATGGAAGCAAGTCCCTGCAGCTATATTCTAACATCTAGTAGAAAGCCTTCCCAGAAGAGTGGAGGCTGTTGTAGCAGCAAAGGGGGGGACCAACTCCATATTAATGCCTATGATTTTGTAATGAGATGTTAGACGAGCAGGTGTCCACATACTTTTGCCATGTAGTGTACGTTATTTGACTAGTAGCTTTCCGTGTTACAGTTCAGACTTAGTGAGAAGTGTGATGTGGTGTGTGTGTTGGGTAAGTGTGTGGGGATGCTGAGAAGTGTGTCTTAAGCCTTCCGCATGCGTCAGCAAGCCGAACGAGTGTGCTCGTATACTCCCTTAAAAGACCGCTTGAAAAACGAGAAAAAATATGTAATAGTACTTTTTGTCCATCTTGAGACGCCATAGCCAGTATACACTTGTCAAAATAGACAAGAAATCTGTAACAATCATTGAGGTTGTTGCCAAAGATGTTTCTTTTTTTCTTTCTTATATATACACTGCTCAAAAAAATAAAGGGAACACTTAAACAACACAATGTAACTCCAAGTCAATCACACTTCTGTGAAATCAAACTGTCCACTTAGGAAGCAACACTGATTGACAATAAATTTCACATGCTGTTGTGCAAATGGAATAGACAAAAGGTGGAAAATATAGGCAATTAGCAAGACACCCCCAATAAAGGAGTGGTTCTGAGGTGGTGACCACAGACCACTTCTCAGTTCCTATGCTTCCTGGCTGATGTTTTGGTCACTTTTGAATGCTGGCGGTGCTTTCACTCTAGTGGTAGCATGACACGGAGTCTACAACCCACACAAGTGGCTCAGGTAGTGCAGCTCATCCAGGATGGCACATCAATGCGAGCTGTGGCAAGAAGGTTTGCTGTGTCTGTCAGTGTAGTGTCCAGAGAATGGAGGCGCTACCAGGAGACAGGCCAGTACATCAGGAGACGTGGAGGAGGCCGTAGGAGGGCAACAACCCAGCAGCAGGACCGCTACCTCTGCCTTTGTGCAAGGAGGAGCGCTGCCAGAGCCCTGCAAAATGACCTCCAGCAGGACACAAATGTGCATGTGTCTGCTCAAACGGTCAGAAACAGACTCCATGAGGGTGGTATGAGGACCCGACGTCCACAGGTGGGGGTTGTGCTTACAGCCCAACACCGTGCAGGACGTTTGGCATTTGCCAGAGAACACCAAGATGGCAAATTCGCACTGCGCCCTGTGCTCTTCACAGATGAAAGTAGGTTCACACTGAGCACATGTGACAGACGTGACAGAGTCTGGAGACGCCGTGGAGAACGTTCTGCTGCCTGCAACATCCTCCAGCATGACGGTTTGGCGGTGGCTCAGTCATGGTGTGGGGTGGCATTTCTTTTGTGGGCCGCACAGCCCTCCATGTGCTCGCCAGAGGTAGCCTGACTGCCATTAGGTACCGAGATGATCCTCAGACCCCTTGTGAGACCATATGCTGGTGCGGTTAGCCCTGGGTTCCTCCAATGCAAGACAATGCTAGACCTCATGTGGCTGGAGTGTGTCAGCAGTTTCCTGCAAGAGGAAGGCATTGATGCTATGGACTGGCCCGCCCGTTCCCAGACCTGAATCCAATTGAGCACATCTGGGACATCATGTCTCGCTCCATCCACCAACGCCACGTTGCACCACAGGACGGTCCAGGAGTTGGCGGATGCTTTAGTCCAGGTCTGGGAGGAGATCCCTCAGGAGACCATCCGCCACCTCATCAGGAGCATGCCCAGGCATTGTAGGGAGGTCATACAGGCACGTGGAAGCCACACACACTACTGAGCCTCATTTTGACTTGTTTTAAGGACATTACATCAAAGTTGGATCAGCCTGTAGTGTGGTTTTCCACTTTAATTTTGAGTGTGACTCCAAATCCAGACCTCCCCAAATTTGATTTCCATTGATAATTTTTGTGTGATTGTTGTCAGCACATTCAACTATGTAAAGAAAAAAGTATTTAATAAGAATATTTCATTCATTCGGATCTAGGATGTGTTATTTTAGTGTTCCCTTTATTTTTTTGAGCAGTGTATATACTGCTACCGAAATTCTTCCCCTCGCGTCCTTTGCTTTAACAGACAAATACAGGTTATCAAGGAGCGTGACCAACATGGCTCAAAGGGGGTCTTATTTCCTGTGTCAAAATAAATTGCCCCCCACCAACCCAACATCCTTTCACACTGCCAAGCACATGTCAAATATGCATCTGCTGACTATCAGAAAATGTCATGACAGCTTACTAATTGCTAGGTTTCATCTTCCATGTTTGACCATATTTAACATAGACAAATGTTGCATTTGCAAATGCAGTTATAGCAAGACTAATTTTTATAATGCTTCCATACCAAATTAATGGGTGTTTGCCTGGATACTGTCGGCTGGACTAACGTTACAGGTGACAAAAACAACTGGATGATTTAACAATGACAGGTTCTTTAACATGGCAACAAAATCTATAGCACAACACAAAACCAAACAATGTAGTCGTTGCTAGCCAGCAACTGTGCAAAGCATAAACACGCTTTGTTCATTCGGGATTAAAACAATGTGACAGTGACGCAGAAGAAAATGTAGCCAGCTAGCTTTCATGTTAGCGTACGTACCTAACGCTAACTAGAGGCCAAACTAGCAAGCAGGCTAACAATCATCAGCTCAAGTGAATAAATGCCAGATAAAAAAAAAAAGTGAATGTCACCAACATTGAACAAAGGGTTTAGATTGCATGTCTTAGAGGTATAGTTAAGGATCAACCCAATTGTGAGAAATACTGCATTGTTGAACGTGAAGCACCGCCATCGTCACCAACCATTATCACCCACCGGCCTCCATTTTACCCAGAGATTAGACAACACACGCAGTTACAGCTAACGTAGTTAGCGAGCAAAGTTAACCAGCTAGCTTGGTAGCCACGACTGCATTTTCAGACTCGTTCTACTCATTTCTACGTGTTATAGATATGAAAACAAATAACAATAAATACAGAAAACTCACCTGCTGTTCTAGACCGTGTAAATTTTCGACGGCCACATGACTCATAACTAAAGAATATTGAGGAAAAATGTTGTCGTCGAGAAGGGATCTCTTTGTTTGCCGGTTTGTCGACGTCCCTTAGGTTTCGCTCGTCTTTTCTTCTTTTGTCAATTTCCGAATGAATGAACCTTAAAGATACAGTTGATATATATTACTGTAAATTATTTTTGCTTATTTTCATGACACTATAGTTAGGTGGTCTAAAGCCTTTAAACCGACAACGCTTACTAACTGGTGGTGGTGCGTGTCGTTGTGTAATGGAAGCTAGAAGCAGGAACCCAGAGCGAGATTTTATTGGTTGAGACAACCACAAAGAGCAGAGGACATTGCGCATATCGCGACATTTTATCACCCTTTCCAAAAAGTTTTTAAAAGTCTGGCTACATTTGTATAATTTGCTTTACTATTTCATATTCAATTGTGATGTTGTAAAAATCGACAGCGTCATAGTTGAGTTAAAGATATTCAGTAGTATATGAGTCAATACCTCATACAGTATCAGTCAAAAGTTTGGACATACCTAACATACTCATTCAAGTCCTTTATTTTTTCCTATTTTGTCCATAGAGAAAAATACTGAAAACATCAAAACTATGAAATAATGGAATCATGTAAAAGTGTTAAACAACTCAAAATCTATTTTAGATTTTTCAAAGTGAAAAACATGAGCTGGCGCACACCCAAAATAATAGTTTGTGTGGAGGTGCTGACTAACTGCGAATAAACTATAAACTATCAAAATAAAGAAAGTCGCACACTCCATGTATAATCTCCCATCAATTTAATGGGTATTTACCAACGTTTCGGCATCACTGTGCCTTCCTCAGGGTAATGTCATGAATTATTGAACCAGGTTATGTAGACACACTACAATTAGTGTAACCAATGACAGTAGTGAGATTTTTCAAAGTAGCCACCTTTGCCTTGATGACAGCTTTGCACACGCGTGGCATTCTCTCAACCAGCTTCACCTGGAATGCTTTTCCAATAGTCTTGATGGAGTTCCCACATATGCTGAGCACTTGTTGGCCGCTTTTCCTTCACTCTGCGGTCCAACTCATCCTAAACCATCTCAATTGGGTTGAAGTCAGGTGATTGTGGAGGCCAGGTCATCTGATGCAGAATTCCATCACTCTCCTTCTTGGTCAAATAGCTCTTACACAGCCTGGAGGTGTGTTGGGTCATTGTCCTGTTGAAAAACAAATGATAGTCCCACGAAACGCAAACCAGATGGGATGGCGTATCGCTGCAGAATGCTGTGGTAGCCATGCTGGTTAAGTGTGCCTTGAATTCTAAATCACTGACAGTGTCACCAGCAAAGCACCCCCACACCTCCTCCTCCATGCTTCACGGTGGGAACTACACATGCGGACCAAAGGACAGATTTCCACCGGTCTAATGTCCAATGCTCATGTTTCTTGGCCCAAGCAAGTCTCTTCTTATTGGTGTCCTTTAGTAGTAGTTTTTTGGCAGCAATTAGACCATGAAGGCCTGATTCACACAGTCTCCTCTGAAGAGTTGATGTTGAGATGTGTCTGTTACTTGAACTCTGTGAAGCATTTATTTGGGCTGCAATTTCTGAGGCTGGTAACTCTAATGAACTTATCCTCTGCAGCAGAGGTACTCTGGGTCTTCCTTTCCTGTGGAGGTCCTCATGAGACTGTTTCACCATAGTGCTTGATGTTTTTTGAGACTGCACTTGAAGAATGTTCTTGAAATGTTCCATATTTACTGACTTCCATGTCTTAAAGTAATGATGGACTGTCATTTCTCTATGCTAATTTGAGCTGTTCTTGCCATTATATGGACTTGGTCTTTTACCAAATAGGGCTATCTTCTATATACCCCCCTACCTTGTCACAACACTACTGATTGGCTCAAACGCATTAAGAAGGAAAGAAATTCCACAAATTAACTTTTGTTAAAAGTTTATCTTCAGGCTGTATCACATCCGGCCGTGATTGGGCGTCCCATAGGGCGGCACACAATTGGTTTGGCCGGGTTTGGCCTTCATTGTAACTAAGAATTTGTTCATAACTGACTTGCCTAGTTTTTTTAAACAAGGCACACCAGTTAATTGAAATGCATTCCAGGCGACTACCTCGTGAAGCTGGTTGAGAGAGAGTATGCAAAGCTGTCATCAAGGCAAAGGGTGGCTATTTGAAGAATTAACACTTTTACTACAGGATTCCATATATTATATCATAGTTTTGATGTCTTCACTACTTTTCTAAAATTTAGAAAATAGTCCAAATAAAAACCCTGAAATGAGGTGTGTCATATTTGTTAATCTTTTTTTTTTTTTAAGAAAGCCTTTTAGTCAATCACCAACCTACTCTTTTTGTAGTATTCCCCTGCTGTTAATCCAGGTGTTTCACATTGTGACATAACAGGTGGCTGCCTGAAGGCTACTGTACTGACACTCCTTGTTATGTGAATGCAGGGTCCCAAAATGTAGGTGTCCTGAAGTCTCTGCCAGAAGTTCTGGACTTTTATGGCACAGGAGGTAGTGTGCATGGTGGATGCATCGAAAACATTAAGGTCACTGGCTCGAGGTTTTCCTGGCTGCATTGGTTTTAGTCAGATAGGCCTGAACACTGGTGCTGATAATTCTAGTCATGACTGACTGTCATATTAGGTAGAGATCGAGGAATGGATGACAGCTGTAAAGTCTCATTATGTCAACACCACATCCCCTTTGCCTTTCTAACAGTCCTTGAGAGAATCTCAATTGCAACTCCTCGCCCCCATTGGAGGAGAAGGTCAGAGGGGAGGGACCTCTGGCTTTCTCGTCCAATTACTTTTGAGGAGGCGGTGAGGAGAAAGGAAGCGAGGTGTACGCAATTGAGATTCTCCCCTTGACATTCCTCCTGTGGGTGAGAATGCGCTAGAATAAACAGTGCCTGAGAGAATAGATGCCAGACATTGTTGCTTCAAAAGCAGATCTAGTATCAGTTTTCACCTACTGAAGGAGGATAGGGCTGGGGTAAAGTTGGCTGACTGTGGATCAGTGGCCGGAAGCCTACTGTGGCAGACCAGCTCATCCCTTCAGAGCGTCTGCTCAAAGTGGGGTTTATAAGCTGTGTTGTAAAGCTTGTCTGTTTGGTTCATTAGATTGACAAGTACAAGGTTAGAGGGGGCATAAGAAATAATATAAAGTAATTTCCTCTCCCTTGACTCCTCCCCTTTATCCATGCCAATCTAAAAAAAAAGAAATGACAGGTGAAAAAAATATATATATGTAGGTTCCTCCTTGCATACAGGGCATAATAATTCAAAAGACCATTTATTTGTCCTTTTCTTAAAGTATAGTTTTACAGTGTGGTGTGTTTGTAGAGTGCTCCAAGGCAGATGGGGGGGG
>NW_019943295.1:0-6217 GCF_002910315.2 Salvelinus sp. IW2-2015
GAAAACTGTTTTGTAGAAATGTTTGCAAATGTATTACAAATTCTTAAAACAGAAATACATTATTTACATAAGTATTCAGACCCTTTGCTATGAGACTTCGAAATTGAGCTCCTTCGGATCATTCCATTGATCCATCCTGAATGTTCTACAAACTTGAGTGGAGTCCACTTGGTGGTAAAATTCAATGATTGACATGATTTGAAAGGAAACACACCTGTCTATATAAAGGTTCCCACCAGGTGACAGTGGCATGTCAGAGCGCAAAAACCAAGCCATGAGGTCGAAGGAATGTCCACAGAGCTCCGAGACAGGAATTTGATGTGAGGCACAGATCTGGGGAAGCGTACAAAAAAATGTCTGCAGCATGAAGGGTCCCTGAGAACACAGTGGCCTCCATCATTCTTAAATTGAAGAAGTTTGAACCACCAAAGACTTCCTAGAGCTGGCTGCTCGGCCAAACAGTGCAAATCGGGGAGAATGGCTTGGTCAGGGAGGTGACCAGAACCCAATGGTCATTCTGACAGGCTCAGAACATTCCTTTTGGAACATCTCTGAGGGACCTTGAAAAAAAGCTGTTGCAGCAACGCTCCCCATCCAACCTGACAGAGCTTGAGAGGATCTGCAAGAGAAGAATGGGAGAAACTCCCCAAATACGGTGTGCCAAGCTTTGTAGCGTCATTCCAAGAAGGACTTACTTTTGCTAATGCGCTGCCAAAACAGTGCTGGCGAACAAGTTACTGAGTAAAGGCTCTGAATCACTTATGATAAATGTGGTATTTCCAGTGTGTTGTTTTTTATAAATTGCCCAAAAAAAAAATCAAAACCTGTTTTTTACTTTGATCATTGTAAGGTATGGTGTAGATTGATGAGTGGAAAAAACTATGTAATCCATTTTTAGAAATAGGCTGTAATGTAACAAAATGTGGAAAAAAGTCAAGGGTTCTGAATATTTCCGCCATTGCACTCCTAACTACAGGAGTATACCACTCCAGGGACTAGTCTATAACAAATTATAACTACCATAGTATACACTCAGGGACTAGTTATAAACTTATAACTACATAGTATACACTCCAGGGACTAGTTAAAACTGCATAGTTTACACTCCAGACTAGTTATAACTTATAATACATGTATCCAATCCAGGGACTAGTTTAACTTATAACTACATAGTATACAACTCCAGGATAGTTAAAACTTATAACTACATAATAAAACACTCCAGGGACTGTTATAACTTGCATAGTTTACACTCCAGGACTAGTTATAACTTATTAACTACATAGTAAACACTCCAGGGACTAGTTATAACTTGTAAAATACATAGTATCCACTCCAGGGACTAGTTGATAACTTTATAACTACGTAGTTATACACTCCAGGGACTAGCTTATAACTTATAACTACATAGTAGACACTCCAGGACTAGTATAACTTTGTTAACTACATAGTATACACTTCCAGGGACTAGTTATAACTTGTGAACTACATAGGGTTATACACTCCAGGACTAGTTATAACTTATAACTACAAGTTTCCACTCCAGGACTAGTTATAACTTGAAACTACATAATAAACACTCCAGGACTAAGTTATAACTGCATAGTATACACTCCCAGGGACTAGTTTGTAACTTATAACTACATGTGTACACTCCAGGGACTAGTTATAACTTAGAACTACATTAGTATACACTCCAGGGACTAGGTATACTTATTAAACTACGTAGTGTACACTCCAGGGACTAGTTATAACTTGTAACTACATAGTATCCACTCCGCGGACTAGTATAAACTTATAAACTACATATTAATTTGTAAAGTCGCTCTGGATAAGAGCGTCTGCTAATGACTTAAATGTAAATGTAAATGTATACACTCCAGGCTACTAGTTATAAACTATAACTACATATAAACACTCCAGGGACTAGTTAGTAACTTGTTTTGATTTAACTACATAGTATCCACTCCAGGGCTAGTCTATAACTTATAACTACGTAGTATACACTCCAGGACTAGTTATAACTTATAACCTCATAGTATACACTCCAGGGACTAGTATAAACTTTGTAACTACATAGTATACACTCAGGGACTAGTTATAACTTGTAACTACATATGGTATAACTCAGACTAGTTATAACTTATTATAACTACATATTTCCACTCCAGGGACTTAGTTATAACTTGTAACTACATAATAAACACTCCAGGACTAGGTTATAATGCCATAGTTACACGCCAGGCGACTAGTCTTAACAATATAACTAACATAGTATCAACACTCCAGGGACTAGTTATAACTTGCTAAACTACATAGTCTTATCCACTCCAGGCGACATAGTTATACCTTTAATACTAGTATACACTCCAGGACTAGTTATAACTTGTAACTACCATAGATATCACTCCAGGGGCTAGTTTTATAGACTGTATAACTACATAGTTCCACATCCGAGGGACTTAGTTTATAACTTGTAACACATAAGCTATACACTCCAGGACTAGTATTAACTTATAACTACTAGTATCACTCCAGGACTAGTTATAACTTATTAACTACATAGTATAACTCAAGCAGGATATAGTTATAAACTTCAGAACTACATCAGATACACTTCAGGGACTAGTTTTAACTTACATAGTTTCCACTCCGCGTTTACATTGTATCTGAACCCAGTAAGTTATAACTTATCAACTTACATAGTTGTCCACTCCAGGGACTAGTTATAACTTATAACTTACATAGTTACACTCCATTACTAGTTTACTGAACTATATATACACTCATACAAACTAGACTCATAGTCACTCCAAGGGACTAGTGAAACTTATAACTACTGTAGTATACACTCCACGGGACTATATAACTTATAACCACATAGCTATCACTCCACGGTACTAGTTATAACTTGTAACTACCATAGTCATACACTCCTAGGACTAGTTAGTAACTTATAACTACATTGTATACACTCCAGGACTAGTTATAATCTTACTAACTACAAGTATACATCAAGTATTAATAACTACATACCAGGGACTAGTTTATAACTTTAACTACAGATAGTATACCACTCCAGGAACTGATTATAACTTGTAACTAACATAGTATACACTCCAGGGACTAGTATGTAATGAACTACATTAGTTATACACTCCAGATAGTTAAACCAATACGTAGTAATCCAGGACTTTATAACTATACGCTAGTATAACCTCCAGGCGGACTAGTTATAAATTATAACTGACGTAAAGTATACACTGCCAGGGACTAGTTATAACTTTGAACTACATAGTATTACACTCCAGGGACTAGTTTTAACTACATAGTTTCCACTCCAGGGACTAGTTATAACTTGTAAACTACATAGTCATACACTCCAGGACTAATTCATAACGATTAAACTACATAGGTATCCACTCCTGGACTAGTTATATACTTTAAACTACGAGTATACACTCCAGGGGACTTCAGTTATAACTATAACTACAATAGTATACCATCAGGTACTAGTTATAACCTTAAGTAATACAGTAGTATCACACTCCGGACTAGTTATAACTTCATAACTACATAGTAAGTCACTCCAGGACTAGTTATAACTTTTGAATAACTACCATAGTATCTACACCTCCAGGACTGATTATAACTATCGAACATTACAGGATATCACTCCAGGGACTAGTTATAACTGAACTACATGAGTATTACGACTCCAGGGACTAGTTTATACTAACTACATAGTATCCCACTCCAGGGACTAGTTATAACTTATAACTACATAAGTAAACACTCCAGGGATAGCTTATAACGTATAACTTACATTAGTATCACACTCCAGGGACTAGTTATAACTTCTAACTACATATATCACACTCCAGGATAGGTTATACTTATAAACTACATGAGTTTCACACTTCAGGGATAGTTATAATCTGCTAACACATATAGAACACTCCATGGGACTGTTATAACTTTAACTACATAAGTATGACCACTCCAGGGGACTAGTTAATTAACTTATAACTTACATAGTATACACTACAGGACTAGTTATTAACTTTAACTACATAGTCAATACACTCCAGGACTAGTTAATAACTTGTAAACAGTTATCGATAGCTATCACGTAGTATCCACTCCAGGCTGTATTTAAACATAGTATATAGGGACTTATAACATAACTAAAGTATACACTCCAGGGGACGTATGGTATAAACTGAAAACTCATGTATACCACTCCAGGAACTAGTTATAACTTATAAACGTACATAGTATCACGTCCAGGACTAGTTATAACTTTATAATACATAAGAAACAAACTTCCTTATCAGTATACACACGGAAACGCAGGAACACAGGCATTCAGTTATACGTATATCTCATACTGAAGCTAATTAAAGATCAAGTTAGTGACTACTCGAATGATCATACGGATACGTGATCTTTATGCAAATCTCCTGATGCACACTTTATTTTCACACTCGCATGATTACTTATACTCTTGCGACTGGCTAAACATTCAGATTTTAAATTAAAGACACTTATTTCCCCCAGTCGTTATTTGAAAAATGTATTCTGTTTTACATCAAGATTATTTTTGTGTATTAAAATTGTAGAGTTTTTTCTCTCTTCTCTTCTAAGTTTAGAACAAATGTAATATTTGACAGATTCCATAAAAGAGAGAATCTGTGTTTTAATGTTTTAAACACATTCAAACCACTATAACTCTCCTAACTGCCTCACCTCTGCCCGAGCAGCAGGTCCACAATGCCCCCAGCATGCATTGCTTACGGAGCAATTCCACTATTTAAAGCTTTCATTTGTGATTTGCTGACCAGTTGCTGACTTGAGTTTTTATCCTTGTAGCCTGTGGTCATTTAACATGGCGATTACATTACTAAAGAGCTACAATGGACTGGACAATGCCAGAGAGCTTTACATGTCACTGATGTCATTGGCTGCAAAGAATAGGATTCTGCAGTTGGTCAGAATATCACAGTGTTTACAACGAGAGGCCACCACAGGGTTGAGAGAGAGCGAGCGAGAGAGTTTCTGGTTRGAAGGTGTGTGTTTATAGTGTGTTGGTTGAGCATGGTTCCATGGTTGAGCATTTGAGAGTCTGTGTGATGGTGTGATGGTGTGTTGGCAGGCTAAAAGAGATTATATCCTTTCCCACAAGGCAACGTGTTTTTTGAGATCCAAAGGAGTCTGGGTTTTAAGACTTTTAATTTTCTGAAATTWAAAGTTGTAATTTAAGTTGGTAATTAATATCATAGATAAATGTGGCAAACAAAAKGACATTTATTGAATCTAATCTCATCATACTCTACTGTACCATCAAACCACTAATATTCCATCGTTTACTGTATTCCCATAATTATTCAGCCATGCTCTGATATACCAACAATAAAGGYATCACCTATACCAAATATATCCTTTAGTGTACAGACGGACAAACTACATGTATCTATTTTATTGAGGGTGTGGATTTCCAGAGGGTATACATGTGGTGGGTATGTTATAAAACCTCACTCCCATTTGAAAATATCATCTTCCCTCTGTTACAGTAGACATTCACCATTTAGTCATCTGCTTCAGGGCCACTCTTATCATACCAGATACTGTGATTATAATACGAGGACATACAGTATAGATTGCGGGGGGTCAGATAGAACAAAATGATACAGATACAGCCACCAAGTATTAGGTTTTGTTGTGGAATTTGTTAGATATTAGGTTTTGTTGTGGAATTTGTTAGATATTAGATTTTGTTGTGTAATTGTTAGATATTACCTGTTAGATGCTGCTGCACTGTCAGATCTAGAAGTATAAGCATTTCGCTACACTCGCAATAACATCTGCTAACCATGTGTATGTGACCAATAACATGGCTCATTATTCTACAGATTAGCCCAGGCCAGGCAGGGACAATGTTGAAGGGAGCCTGATCGTTTTGCTCATTATTCTACAGATTAGCCAGGGCCAGGCAAGGACAATGTTGAAGGGAAGCCTGATCGTTTTGCTCATTATTCTACAGATTAGCCCAGGGCCAGGCAAGGACAATGTTGAAGGGAGTAGACTCAGTCAGGGCTACCATCTCTGTGGAAGATATAGCATGTTGCAGGAAGCTGAAGGTGACAATGGTTATCAACAGTATACAATTTTTTTAATGAGTGCGGGGAACGTTCCATTCCTTACGATTTAAAACCAA
>NW_019943295.1:6242-23547 GCF_002910315.2 Salvelinus sp. IW2-2015
GTCATTCTGGTGCTTTCCTGTCGTATTGTTCATGTCATTGGGGTCCCAAAGAAGAAAAAGGCTGGCAACACTCTTGGAAACAAACAGCGACTCTGAGGTATGTATAGTGTGTGGTAATGGTCTGTTAGTGTTCAACTTCCTCCACTTATAGTGATAATGAAACTGATTACTGTCGTGTTGATCAGTTTCTGGCATGCCAGACTTCTCTCACACCTGAGCATATGCTTGAGGAAATTAACAACTGGTATCACAAAAAACAAGAAAAATCATGCAACACAAACACATACAAAGTATGCCTTTCAGTCAGTTTGGTATAAATTCATCGGTGTGTGTGTGTTCTGTTGTAGCATAATTCTGTCATTAGGCTTGACATTTCTTTCCGTCTTAAACACAGATTTCTACTGTGAGGGTGCATGGGCTTCCCATGACTCTGAAAACACTGTTGGCTGATGTTGCCTTGGTGTTTTGGCACCACTGGCCAACTGGGTGCTGGGCCTGTTTTGAGAGGGGAGGCACCAGTCTCTTCATGAGGGATAGTCTATATGATTAATGTAACAGCTGAATGCACTGTGCGTGTTGTATTGGTTTTGGGAGTTAGCCGACCTGCAGCTGTTGTCTGCGGGCAGTCAGTGTTATGACTGGGCCTCTCATCCTAGTCTGATAGTGTCAGTTTAATGGCATTTGCTCAAGTCTTCGAGCACCAGTCTACTGTAGATGTGTGTAAATATATATTATATATATAATATATTTAGGGTTACTTCCAGGGTTGGGGAGTAAAACTGATAACATTTGAATCTGATTACTAAAAAAAAAAACTGAATGGTCTGCGGTAAAACGTACCGTCTTAAATATTATAATCACTTACAGATACTTGTTCTGGATCCTTGGGATCTTCTAAAAAAAGGATTCAGGAAAGGATGTTTTGTGAGGAGATGATACAATTGACACAATCACCATTTCAATTCAGCATTTTTCAAAAAGGTGCAAGTTTCTAAGTTTGTTCCACAAGTCAGATGTACCACTGTGATGACACCCACCAATGCGATTTGATGGATCGTGTGTCTTCTAATCCTCCTATAAGGGGAAAAGTGACTTCCAAAAGAAATTCCGATTACGTTCACTGGTCTTGAGTAATGCCAGCCAAAGTACTATTTACTTGATTGCCCATTTTTGGACAGGTAACTAGCAACGTAACGGATTTACATTGGAGAAATACATGGGGGAACAGCTATTTTATACACTGCCGATTTTGCAGGTTTTTTAACTATACACAACCCAAAGCCATTTATTTTGGGTCGTAATGGTATTGTGGCGGGGGGTGAGCTAGTCTCGGACTGGATTGTTCAGTTTACTGTTTTATTTTTAGGGAGAGTCGGTCATCTTCACATTGGTTCTGTTTCATAATTTTTTTATTCATATAGAGTCTTTATTGTTTACACTTCAAACGGTCCATAGAGAGACGGAATCCTTTCTTGTAACTGTTGGTTAAAAAACCAAAACACCAGAAAAAAAAATTCCCAAGGGGAGGGAGCGGGAAAAATTTCACCACCCAAACGAAGTTAAAAACAAGTATAATATTATACAGTCTGTAACAACATTGTCCAAACGATTGTAGAGTAGTTAAATGGTAAGTTCCATGAAATTTTTTGTTTCTTTTGTTATTTGAATTAATCAAATTTCTTTTATGGTATAGTTTTTAACCTTTAAAATTTCTTCAAATGTTCCAACACGGTAAGAAGTCCTTTGTCTTCAGAAAAAATGAGCCGAAAGGAACAGGATGAGTGCTACCTTTAATCTAGTGTTGACTGTGGCACCATTGGGTCAGTTTAGCTAATGTGGTCTAGCTCATGGGGCAGACCCTTACATCATGTCCCCTCATCCTTTCGGCACCACTTCAACTGGAACAGTATAGAAATGGTCATAATTCATTGGACAAGGTTCTAAGTATTGTTAGACATAACTCAGTAAGTAGAGGAAGCACCGGTAAGATGATTGCATGGTACCAACTATTTGGATACCAAATCGCACTCGTGTCTTCTAACATAGGAGGCTGAGTATTCGAGAATTACGTCGCACTAACACTCACCAGTTTTTCCCATGCCTTCCTGGGTTGGCACTGTTCTCAGGCTTTTGCACATTCTGCAGATATGAGTTCTGCTTATACTCACAGACATTATGCAAACATCAAGTTACTCTGTATTCGCAAATGCTTCTCAGAAGTTCTTGAACCAGGTAGTGTTTTTCTATTCCAATCTTTACTTGACAAACTACATACATGCTATTCTGCTAGCTTTTATGAGCTCTTGTACGACGAGCGCCATTTTTACATGCCGTGGGGCAGTGGTCGGTGTTTTCAGGTCCCATCTCCTCCACCGTGTGACAGACCTTATCAGGTCTTCGTGTTAAGGTGATCGTGTCCCTCTCCGCGAGCAAGAAAGTTAAATTGAAGTGCTCTTTTAAATATAGACCACATAGAGAATTATAAATCTAGAGCCTTTTATTACTATTTTTTTTTTGTAAAGGACAAAATTCAGCCTTTTTTACATGTCCCTCCCTTCAATGTTAATCTCCCAAGCTTGTGCGCTACAAATAATGTGGGTATCCACCTTTTATGAGTAAAGCTCTTACGCTCTCATGTTACGCTAAATGTGATTAATTCAATTTCTGGAAGATTCTTAATTATATATATTTCATATCGATTTATAGTGATTCAATGCACGAGCCAGTCTGCCATATGAGGAGCTACTTAGTCTGATTCTAGTCATCTTGGCTCAGGACTCGGCAGTTGGATGTGACTAGGGGTTGGGCGAATTTCGTTAGTTTCTTTTATTTCTATGTGTTTTCTATTTTCTTTGTGTGGTGGGTCCGACGGAGTGGTTGTGTTCTCAAATCAGAGGCATCTGCTCTATCGTTGTCTCTTTGACCTCTGGCTAACCCTACTTATGTAGCTCTCCGCCCTCTCTTTCCGCTGTGTCTTGTGGGATGTACAGTTGTACGTGTGTGTTTTATTGGCCGATTGCTCCGGTAGTGCTGTCACGTGTGTGTTCGATGCTCTGGATATGAGCTTCGAGTTACTTGACGATATATCTCGTTTTGTTGGCCCACATTCTTACTAATTATCATAGTTTAAGTACTGCAGCTCACCACGCTGGGACACTTTTGGTCCTCGTCTTTTCATCGGCGCGTGACAATTGATGTGTACGTATTCCCTCTTTTTCATAGGTCGACCTTGTTATTGTAGAAAGACCTCGAACTATCATTTTGAAATATGGGGAAACTAGTCTCTTTTAACAAATACGCTAGATATATAATTCAAGAAACGATACCTATATAATCTCTATTTGTCAAGTCCAGTGCTGTAGAAGCCCAGTCTCCGAGTCCCTCGGCCACCTTTTTTTCGCGTGTGTTATTGGAGGTTATATGCGAGAGATTAGTGTGTTCCAGGTGAGCGTCCTGTTCCGTAACATGTCAACCCTGTTACCCATAGCATAACAGCTAGAAATAAGAACAATTGCATTTTCTTTGTGAAGCTTGCCTTCAATTGCGCCCTCCTGTTGCACACAACAGCTTCATTCCTCCTGTCACAAGGGGATTTATGGCTGATTTAAAAGATACAATTGCTCAACATGTTATATTTTATTTGGCACTTATAGGCACTACCTATGTATTTTTGGCACGGGAAAACATGTTTTTTATGGACATGTGTTCTTTATGACAGAATGTTTAAATTAGTTGAAATCAAACTACTACTACTAATACTATCTGACTACTGTTACTTTAACTACTACCCAGTACCACAACTAGCCAGCTGACAGACAAACAAGCTGGCCACTCAGGATCACACACAGGGTCAACAAGTGTCTGTCTTTCCCTTTGAAGCCTGATCGTTTTGCCCATTATTCTACATATTAGCAGGCCAGGCAGGACAATGTTGAAGGGAGCCTGATCGTTTTGCTCATTATTCTACAGTATTAGCCCAGGACCAGGCTAGGGACAATGTTGAAGGGAGCTGATCGTTTTGCTCATTTTTCTACAGATGTAGCCCAGGCCAGGCAGGGACAATGTTGAAGGGAGCCTGATCGTTTTGCTCATTATTCTACAGATTAGCCCAGGCCAGGGCAGGGACAATGTTGAAGGGAGCCTGATCGTTTTGCTCATTATTCTAACAGATTAGCCCAGGGCCAGCGGGACAATGTTGAAGGGAGCCTGATCGTTTGTTTGTCCTCATTATTCTACAGAATTTAGCCAGGGCACGAGCCAGGGAACAATGATGAGGGAGCACTGATCGTTTGGCTCATTTATCTCATAACATAAGATTGCCAGGGCCAGGCAGGTAACTACAATGTTGACAGGAGCCTGATCGTTTGCTCAAATATATTCTATCAATTCAGCCCAGGGCCAAGGGTCACGGCCAATGTTGAGGAAGCTGACTCGTTTATTGCTCAATCTATTCCTACAGATTAGCCGGCCAGTCCGACGCGAGGCGGAACAATGGTTTGAGAGGGTACTGATCGTTTTAGGCTTCTTATATGCCTAACGATTAGCCCAGGGCCAGGCAGGAGAACAATGTTGAGGGGCTTTTGAGCCCTGTAGTTTACTGTTCATTATTCTACAGATGACTCACGGCGGCCAGGCAGGAACCAATCAGTTGGAAGGGGCCTCGATTCAGTCTACGTTGCTCTGAATTATTCTACAGATTAGCCCAGGGCCAGGCAGGACAATGTTGAAGGAAGCGCTGATCGTTTTGCTCATTATTCTACAGATTACCAAGCCAGGCAGGACCAATGTTGAAGGGTAAGGTGCGCTCTTGGATCGTTATTGTCATTAATTACTAGATTTAGGCCTCTATGTACCTTGCTCAAGGAGACCAGATGTATGTAGATAGCTTCTGGATCGTGTTTGACTCGATTCTTCTGTTTAGCGATTAAGCCCCAGCTCGTCTTCAGGTCGCGCCTTGGAGCCGCGGACAATGGTTGTAAGCGAATGCGCCCTGTCGCGTTTTGCTCATTATTCTACGCGTATTCTCGCTCCAGGGCCAGGCAGAGGGACAATGTTGCATGAGGTAACCGCTCCTCGATCGTTTCTGTTCATAGTTATTCTACTTCAAGTTGATATATGCTTACGCCCGAGATGCCGGCTTCGAGAAGGTGACATTGTGTGGATTAAGCGTGAGCTGCAGTATCCTTGCTCATTATTCTACAGATGATAGCCGGAGGGCCAGGCAAGGACATATGTTGAAGGGAGTAGACTTAGGCTTACACTCTGCGAAGAATTGAGTGATTGTTGAGCAGCCTGACAATGTATCATGGTCTCATACAGTAACACCATTTATTTTAATGAGTTGGCGGTGGAAGTTCCATTATCCTTATGATTTATTACACACAGCATTTTGAGCTTGATAGACCGGTAGTAGATGATGGTGTGATTCGCTTGCTCAGCGGGAGGCGCTGCTTGAGGCTATAGTTAAGTTTCTCCTAGATCAGGCCTCCTCAGCCACCGTAAAATTGTTGAGGATGCTATAACAATTTATTGTGTTATATACTCTCACATTCCATTGAGATATGTTTTATTATGGTCCTTTACCATCAACATGCCATTCCTCTAAGGTGTGGTCTTGGTCAATACACTTGGGTTGCAGTGTATATTTTGTTGCATCGAGTACAAACGATGGGTGTTTAGCAGATGTGTAGTTGGTCATCCTATCAACGATTTTGGTTGCAGTATTGGATTTATTGGGTTTCAAATACCAGGTTCCGAGCATGAGTTGTTTATTGTGTGTCTAGCAGTCACCAAACGGTGAGTTGCGTTTTTAGCCTGTTAGTTTAATAGAGTCACATACACAATGGTTACGAGATGTTATTGGTACCAGATAACGTATGGTTGCAGATGTTATTGGTCCACTCAATTAACAAGGTGCCAGATTGGTTAGCAGATATGTTTATGGTCACATTTAATACAACGGTAATGGTTAATGCAGAATGGTTGGGAGTAAATATTGGGGTCAATAACATGGTGTCAGCATTTGCTATAATATAGAGAGTGAACATAACCTAATAGGCTTACGCTCGCTGTAGTGTGTCAGCAATACAGCCCGATGGGGCAGCAATATGTTACAAAACGATCAGGCTCCCTTCAACATTGTCCCTGCCTGGCCCTGGGCTAATCTGTAGAATAATGAGCAAAACGATCAGGCTCCCTTCAACATTGTTCCTGCCTGGCCCTGGGCTAATATGTAGAATAATGGGCAAAACGATCAGGCTTCAAAGGGAAAGACAGACACTTGTTGACCCTGTGTGTGATCCTGAGTGGCCAGCTTGTTTGTCTGTCAGCTGGCTAGTTGTGGGTACTGGGTAGGTAGTTAAAGTAACAGTAGTCAGATAGTATTAGTAGTAGTAGTTTGATTTCAACTAATTTAAACATTCTGTCATAAAGAACACATGTCCATAAAAAACATGTTTTCCCGTCTCAAAAATACTATAGTAAGTGCCTATTAAGTGCCAAATAAAATAACWGGGTTGACAATTGTATCTTTTAAATCAGCCATAAATCCCCTTGTGACAGAGGGAATGAAAGCTTGTTGTGTGCAACAGGGAGGGGCAATTGAAGGCAAGCTTCACAAAGAAAATGCAATTGTTCTATTTCTAGGCTGTGTATCTATGGGTAACAGGGTTGACATGTTACGCTCGAACAGACTTATTTTCCCATCACAAAACACCAGAAAATGGCCGGCTCACCTGCTTCTACACTATGACTTGACAATTAGATGTTAAGTGTTTCTTTTGAATATACAGTATATCTATTTTTTTTGAAGGAATAGTTTCCCCATATTAAAATGATAGTTCAGTTCACATAACAAGGTCGACCTGAAAATGAGGGACGGCGTAAATGAATCGTACACGGCCGTGAAAAGAAGAGGACAAGGCTGGCAAGGCCGCCGCGTCAGACAGCATAGTATTTTCAATAGAGAGATTAGTCTAGACCACCATACAAATAAAGTACCCATAAAACAATACCCGTGAAGCTTTAAGGCAATGTGCCATCAAACAAAGTTAACTTCCCACAAAGACAGGTGGAAAAAGAAAAGAAATGGTCTCAATCAGAGACAGATAGACAGCTGCCTCTGTATTGAGAACCATACCCGGCCGAACACAAAGAATAGAAAACATAGAATAAAGAAACTAGAATGCCCACCCTAGTCACACCCTGGCCTAACTAAAATATAGAATCAAAGCCTCTCTATGGCCATGGCGTGACATTAATCACTAATGATATGCATAAATAGGAATCTTCAGAAATGACTTTATCAAGCAACAAAATAACTAGAGCTTTACATTGGATGGTGAACATTTTAGAAGTTTGGGGATTAAGTTGAGGAGGGACATGTAAAAGGCTGAATTTTGTCACTTTCCACAAAAAAAATATCAATAAAGGCTTTTCAGAGATTTATAATTCTCTTGTGGTCATATTAAAAGAGACTTCATTTAACTTCTTTGGGATAGGGGGCAGTATTTTCACGTCCGGATGAAAAGCATGCCCAGATAAACGCCTGCTACAAAGCCAAAGCTAAGAGAATAGCGCATATTATTAGTAGATTTGGATAGAAACACCTCTGAAGTTTCTAAAAACTGTTTGAATAATGTCTGTGAGTATAACAGAACTCATATGGCAGGCAAAAGCCTGAGAAAACATCCAACCAGGAAGTGGAAATGTGAGGTATGGTCGATTTGTCAACTCTCAGCTCCTTATATGATAGACAGACATGCAGTGAGGATATTGGTAATGTTGCACTTCCTACGGCTTCCATCAGAAGTTCAACAGTCTATTAGAACCTAGGATCTGATGTGCTTCTACTGTGAAGTGGCGGCGAAGGAGAGGGAATGAGTAAGGTCTGCATGAGCTCTGACCATGCTCTGACCGTGCGCGGTTCACATGAGAGGTAGCTGCTTTCCATTTGCTTTTCTGAAGACAAAGGAATCGGTCTGGAACATTATTGAAGAATTATGTTAAAAACACTCTAAAGATTGATTCAATACTTCCGTTTGGCATGGTCTTTTTTACAGACTGATAATATAACTTTTGTCATTTCAAACTTAGTTCCGTCCCGTACTTCGTCGCTGGCAGCTGTTGCCCGCTAGCGTGTGAGTTTCGGCAAGTGTGACTGTACGGCTAACCGAGACAAACAAGGACGCGAATGTTGGACAAAAATGATGGAGCATTATCGAACAACAACAACAATGTTATTGGTGGCAATGGCGATTCCTCGGGAGTGCATTCTGATGCACCCAGATCACAAGGTACAGTGAATGTTTATAATGTTATTTCTGACTTCTGTTGACTGCAAAATATGGCGGATATATTTGTGTCTTGATTGGGCTCTGAGCGCCGACTCAGATTATTGCATGGTTTGCTTTTTCCGTAAAGCTTTTTTGAAATCTGACACAGCGGTTGCATTAAGGAAAAGTGCATCTAAAATTCCATGYATAACAGTTGTATCTTTTAGCAATGTTTATTATGAGTATTCCTGTAAATTGATGTGGCTCTCTGCAAAATCAAAGGATGTTTGGGAACTTCTAAACGTAACGCACCAATGTACACTCAGATTTTTGGATATAAATATGAACTTTACCGAACAAAACATACATGTATTGTGTTACATGACGTCCTATGAGTGTCATCTGATGAATCATTTTATCTATATTTCTGCTTTTTGTGAATCCTCTCTTTGGCAGGAAAAATGGCTGTGTTATTCTGTGAATAGGCACTCACCTAACATAATCGTTTACTTTGCTTTCGTCGTAAAGCCTTTTTGAAATCGGACACTGTGGCTGGATTTTTAATTATGGGATTTCTGTTGTTTTGAATTTGGCGCCCTGCARTTTCACTGGCTGTTGAAGAGGTGGGACGCTACCGTCTCACGTACCCTAGAGAGGTTAATATAACAGGSTTTTAATATGCAGTATTGGTGCACAATTTCTTCTTAAAATATGAAAGTCATTCAATTAAGCCACTCATTTAATTTAACTCATTTTCAACAGAAGTCCCTAGGATCTCACGTGGGCTGTTTACAACAGGCCCAGAGATGCATGTCAGGGTTTGCAGGCCTCATCATGTCCACCACTCCCATGAAGCGTAGTAGGTGTAACAGGTGTCACTATTCCTGTTTAACAGGCCCAGTAATCCGTTAGAAACACTATGCCTGTTTAACAGGCCCAGTAATCCGTTATAAAGACAACAGGGCTAGAGAGCACATAAACCCTCCTACAATTGCCTGACTGCCTCGGTGTAGTGGTGAGGGCTCTTTCCTTAGGGGCGACATCACAGAGGATGGGAAGGACAGTTGTAGCCCAATGGAGTGTTCTCAGGGCGTGGACCTGAGAAATTCCCCAGGGGAAGCTCCTAGGCTGTAACTTTCTCTCTCACAAACGCTCACTCTCTGTCATCACCACTAGCTGGCAAGCAAATCCAACAACATTTACAGATAACTAGCTAGGTAGTTTAATCAAAGGAAAGTTAGCTTGTTACCTAGCTGGCCAAATTGACATGATTTGTCATTAGAGTACCCCAGTGTGAGTCATAATACCCATAAAACCTTGCAGTCAAACACGGAAATGGTTCCAAAMGTTTTTTCACCATTCATTTTTTCCCATAGGGGATTTTAGAAACASTTMAAATAAGGKCTGTGTTTCGTGTCGGCTTACCCTGATGTGGCATTTTGATAACCGTGTAAATCACTCTCGGACAAGCTGACTTTKATCAATATTTCGCCTGTRTTTACCCCTCCAAAGTGCTAACTAGCCACTAATGTGCCTATCATACAGAACTACACATGCCTGTCCAATGCTTCACGCCACTCACCAGTGCAATGATGATCTGGACGAGACTGACGAATCAAGGCAAAGGTTAGAATCCAAGCCCCAAATCCAGAACAAATTCAAGAAAGCGTATAGTATTATATTGAACCCTTATTGCATGGAACTTCCTTCCATCTCATATTGCTCAAATTAACAGCAAACCTGGTTTCAAATAAACAGATAAAGCAACACCTCACGGCACAACGCCTCTCCCCTACTTGACCTGGATAGTTTGTGTGTATGAATTGATATGTAGGCTACGTGTGCCTTTAAAAGAAAATGTATATAGCTGTTCTTGTCTATTGATGTTCTGTATTATGTCATTCTGTATTATGTTTCATGTTTTGTGTGGACCACAGGAAGAGTAGCTGCTGCTTTTGCAACAGCTAATGGGGATCCTAATCAAATACCAAATACCAAAAATACTCTTAGCTAAATTCAGTAATTAATATATTGGCTAAATTTGTTTAAATGGACAATTCTATGAACTGTCTTGGGCAAGTTTTCAAGTTTACACACTACCTGTTATCTAGCTAGCTAGCTCGTGGTTGCTTGATAGAAAATTAGTCTAGCTAGATGTCTAGATTAGTGGGGGCTTTTATAAACCAAGAGTCTAACTTGATAGTTAACTAGCTACCTAACTTAGATGCCGGTCTTGATAATGTTGATTTGTGTCTTTGTGGCTTAGTTATTTAGTTAGTTACTATTATGACTTGTAGCTACCCTAACTAGCTGTATTATTTAGGTTTGGCTTTTTGAGAGAWTTCAGAGATGGACTGATTTAACATCCTCTCTTGAGTCAACAGTGTGCTAACTTTACTGCGGGAAGACATTGATCTGTTTGCTGTCACTCTCTGGACAGCATGTGCTTATTAGTGTAGCTACTAGGCAAGGTTATGTAACCTTATTTAGTCCTACCTGCTATGGTGGGTTTTAAATTAATTGGTATTCACACGTTTGTTGTTAAATTAGACTTACTGTCATATTATTGATGCCAAATTGCAAACTTTATTTGCACTTTCTCTATTCCAGAACCAATGGGTGTGCCTGAGTCTCATCTCACCTCTCAACTAGGTCAGCTGGTTCAACCTGGAACACTATTCTCTTGCTTTGGGCTGTTTCAGTCGTTGTMGGAAGTCCTGAAGAGCAAGTGTGAGAGCAGCCCAGCTCTAACACCCGACTTAAATAATAAACTTAACGAATCAAGGYGATAGGCTATGAGCTGGGCTGGAACAAAACCTTGCACACACTCCTGTCCATTCAGATCTGGAGCAGTCCACCCTTCGATGATATTGATATATATATATTTGGGCTCCCGAGTGGTGCAGTGGTCTAGAGGTGTCACTACAGACCCTGGTTCAATTCCAGGCTGTATCACAACCGGCTGTGATTGGGTGTCACATAGGGCGGTGCACAATTGGCCAAGCGTCGTCCAGGTTTGGCCGGGGTAGGCCGTCATTGTAAATAAGAATTTGTAAATAAGAATTTGCTCTTAACTGACTTGCCTAGTTAAATTAAAAAGATATAACTCATGCTCCACTCTCAAGTAGAAGTTGAACTTGTTGAACGATGACAAGGTGGTTGCTGCTACGGAGGGAGCAGCTGGGAACCAGAAGACTGCAGCCGAGGCAGYACTGGYCCACACCTGCCCTGTCTGTCAGGAGAGTAGTATTGGTTAGGTACTGTATGTGCCTTTAGGTTCCTCTCCATGTGTAGACTAATGTACTGGCCTGTGTGGTACAGTCTTTCATATGTGTAGTAGTTTGTTGCATCGTATTGCTTAGTTTATCGTTTGTGTCAATTTTTGAATGAAATCAAAGGCACAGATTGTTAATGTCCTCCATTTTCTGTCCTTGACCTCTATAGACGCAGACCTGATGACGTTCAAGCARCAYTTTGAGAGCAAGTATCCTTTTTACTGCAGTGGGCTAAATCAGAGTGTTTCTTGGTAGTCTTTAACAAATCTACTTTGAAACAAAAGTATACAGTATACCTCACACACGATTCTAATTATTATTACATATATTTTTTAATGTAACCTTTATTTAACTAATGCAAGTCAGTTAAGAAACAAATTCTTATTTACAATGACGGCCTACTCCGGTCAAACTCGGGAACGACGCTGGGCCAATTGTGCGCCGCCCTAATAAGGGACACCCAATCACAGCCGGATGTGTTACAGTCTGGATATGGGCTTAAAAAAAAAGAAAACACCATGTGAGATATAAAGTTGAAATGTATTCAATTTTGAGTTTGCATGCCAATATTACACTTTATATACATCACAGAAGAATGAAATATAACAAAACTGTTTGACATAGAAACACCGGATTTTCGGCATWAAAAAAATATACACGTTTATTAATTATGAAATTATGAAAAATATTAATAACGTTCCACCCGTGAGGCCACCAGAGGGCGCTTTGATCATTTGACTGCAGGAAAGGGTTACAAGTGTCGTACTGTTTTTGCTACCTTTTTTTCTCCTCACCTGTGWAATGCTGTCCTCATCCTGCTTATTCTGGGGTTCAGACAGAGGTATATGTGCTGCTCACAATTTACATTAGTGTGCTTGCCCACACATAGCTGCGTATATAGGCTTCAGTGTGCCTAAACGACTGTTTGGCTAATGATTACACTCCAGGTGTTTCTCCATTTACAACTCACCCRCCAAAAATCACTATGTGCTATTTTACATTTGATTTTATTTCCTATAATTCTGAAAACGGAAAATAACAAGAATATGTTCTGCTCTCGGATAGTAATAATAGAATGAACAAAAATATAAACATAACTTGTAAAGTGTTATGATTACACTCCTGTAAGGCGTGGGTGCACGGACCAAATGGCAACAGTACACCTGGCGACATGTTTCATGAGCGGAAAAAAAATATCCTAGAAATGTTCAATACCCACAAAAAAAGCTTATTTATCAAAAAATGTTGCGCACAAATTTGTTTACATCCTTGTTAGTGAGCATTTTCTCTGTTGCCAAGATAATCCATACACCTGACAGGTGTGGCATTTCAAGAAGMTGATTAAACAGCATGATCAWTACACAGGTGCACCTTGTGCTGGAGACTATAGAAGGCCACTCTAATATATGTAGTTTTGCCACACAACACAATGCTACAGATGTCTCAAGTTTTGAGGGAGTGTGCAATTGGCATGCTGACTGCAGGAATATCCTCCAGAGCTGTTGACAGAGAATTGAATGTTCATTTCTCYACCATAAGCCGTCTCCGACTTAGTTTTCGGCATTACGTCCAACCGGCCTCACAACCGTAGACCACGTGTAACCACGCCAGCCCAGGACCTCCACATCCGGTTTCTTCACCTGTAAGATAGTCTGAGACCAGCCACCTGGACAGCTGATGAAACTGTGGGTTTGCACAACCAAAGAATTTCTGTACAAACTGTCAGAATTCCCTCTTGGGGAAGTTCATCTGCGTGCTCATCGTCCTCACCAGGGTCTTGAYCCGACTGCAGTTTGGCATTATAATGAACTTCACCGAACACACCTTCGATGGCACACTGGAGAAGTGTTTTTTCTTTTTTTCACCCCTTTTTTCTCCACAATTTCGTGGTATCCAATTGGTAGTAGTTACAGTCTTGTCTCATCGCTGCAACTCCCATACAGACTCGGGAGAGGTGAAGGTCGAGAGCCATGCGTCCTCCGAAACACAACCCAACCAAGCCACACTGCTTCTTAACACAATGCCCATCCAACCCGGAAGCCAGCCGCACCAATGTGTCGAAGGAAACACCGTACACCTGGCGACCGTGTCAGCGCGTACTGCGCCCGGCCCGCCACAGGAGTCGCTAGTGCGCGATGAGACAAGGATATCCCTGCCGACCAAACCCTCCCTAACCCGGACGACACTAGGCCAATTGTGTGCCGCCCCATTGGCCTCCCGGTCGCGGCCGGCTGCGACAGAGCCTGGACTCGAACCCAGAATCTCTAGTGGCACAGCTAGCACTGCGATGCAGTGCCTTAGACCACTGCRCCACTCGGGAGGCAGAAGTGTGCTTTTTACAGATTAATCCTGGTTTTAACTGTATCGGTCAGATGGTTAACAGCGTGTATGGCGTCATGTGGGTGAGTGGTTTGCCGATGTCAATGTTGTGAACAGAGTGCCCCATGGTGGTGGTGGGTTTATGGTATGGGGCAGGCATAAGTTACGGACAACGAACACAATTGCATTTTATCGATGGTTATTTGAATGCACAGAGATACTGTGACGAGATCCTGAGGCCCCGTTGTYGTGTCATTCATACKACGCCATCACCTCATGTTTCAGCATGATAATGCACGGYMCCATGTCTCAAGTATCTGTACACAATTCCTGGAAGCTGAAAATGTCCCTGTTCTTCCATGACCTGCATACTCAGTCACCAGACATAATGCTCTGGATCGACACATTCCGGTTCCTGACAACATCCAGCAACTTTACACAGCCATTGAAGAGGAATGGGACAACATTCCACAGGCCACAATCAAAAGCCTGTTGAATGCTATGCGAAGGAGATGTGTCGTGCTGCATGAGGCAAATAGTGGTCACACCAGATACTGACTGGTTTTCCAATCCACGCCCCTACCTTTTTTTAAGGTATCTGTGACCGACAGATGCATATCGGTATTCCCAGTCATGTGAAATCCATAGATTAGGGCCTAATAAATTTATTTCAATTGACTGATTTCCTTTTAAATGAACTGTAACTCAGTAACATCTTTGAAATTGTTGCATGTTGCATTTATATTTTTGTTCAGTGTAGTTCATATGGCGCACTTTGAAGTCCCAGGTGTGTGTGTGGCATTGAATAAATAATTTTAGCTTTACTTAAAGTCAGATGTTTATGTATAAAAGGCATCTGGACCTGGTGTAGCTTTCAGCCTTTTTGCAGATGTCTTCAATACTATTGTGGATAATTTATGCTCCCATTCAAAAAAATTAAGCGTTAAAGGTAGATCGAATGTCTGGTACACTCCGGAGTTATCAGAAGTCATTCATAAAAGAGATTAGATTTGGGTCAAGGCCAGGAACACAGGCTAAGGCCCTGACTCCTAAACAGCTAATCAAATGGCTACCCASACTATTTGCATGGGTGATTTGTGATGATTTCTTTGTGATTTCCATGACTGTGTTTTTGTATTTCAATCTGTATATGGTTTGGGTATAATGTGTATATTTATGTTTGTATATAAAGGCCACATTTGTAAAAGAGACCTCKGTCTCAATATGTTTTCCCTGTTAAAATAAAGATGAATATAGATCTACACATTTTAACGGTAGTGTATATATATATGATGTATTGTTTACTATTTGCCGTGATTGATTGGCGACTAGATCTATTCTACTTGTTCACTCATGATTACGGATACATTCTACAATGAGTTTCTCAAATTCAATAAATCAAATTGATTTTAGAAAGTCATTTTTACATCAGCAGTCGTCACAAAGAGCTATACAGATACCCAGCCTAAAACACCAAAGAGCAAGCAATGCAGATGTAGAAGCACGGTGGCTAGGAAAAACTCCCTAGATAGGCAGTAAACTAGGAAGAAACCTACAGAGGAACCAGGCACTGAGGGGGTGACATTCCTGTTCTGGCTGTGCCGGGTGGAGATTAAGAGTACAYGRCCAGATCTTTCTTCAAGATGTTTATACATTCATAGATGACCAGCAGGGTCAAGAGTATTTAGTATTTTATTAGGATCCCTATTATCTGTTGCCAAGGCAGCCAYTAATCTTCCTGGGGTCCAAATAGGAGCAAAAATAACACAACACATCACAACAAAACAATAGTCTACATCATGAATAATAAAATAATACATCATACAAGACATTGYGCACTATACAAATTTACGCAGGTTAGCGTTTTTCGTATTGAATCTTGTTCTGGAGGCATCTGTGCAGAGTGATCACAAGCTGGCACAGCCACAAAGAATTATTCTATTCTACTGAGCCATTTACTTTATGTTCGTATTATTATATTTTATGAGTTGTTGCATTGTCGAGAATCAAATCAAATCAAATTGTATTTGTCAGAGAGAGAGAGAGAGCGAGAGAAGAGAGAGAGAGAGAGAGAGAGAGAGAGAGAGAGAGAGAGAGAGAGAGAGAGAGAGAGAGAGTTGAAACAGCAGGTCCAGGACAAAGTAGCCCGTCCGGTGAAACAGGTCAGGGTTCCATGGACACAGGCAGAACAGCAGAACTGGATTGGCAGCATGACCGGGTGGAATGGGGACAGGAACAGCCAGGAGTCGTTAGGCTAGGTAATTCTGAGGCATGGTCCTAGGGCTCAGGTCCTCCGGCTAATCTGGCTTTGAATCTGCAACAGAACATGTCAACAAGGTACTTCTGAAATCTGACACCATGAATTGAAATAGATTTCACCTCGTTATAGTTGGCAGAAATTGTAAGGGATTAAATATTAGACCACTGGCTGAAGAAGTAGAGGATCTGGTCAAATAAGTATATGTTGCTAATATCATCTAGGTAGCAGAAAACTAGCCTATTCGTGGCACATTGTAAATGTCATTGACTGTGTCATCGACTGACAGATTGCTATACCATATGATGTGGTTAGCTGATACGCACAAATATCTATCTAGGCGTTTTAAGATCTAGCGGGCGTCAGCAACGCCTGGGCAGAGGAGTGTGGCCATGATGTGGTTAGCTGATACTTTATGCCTCGTTCACGTGCTAGGAAACTCTGAAATGTTCTGCTGCATTCACGTACTAGTCGGATCTAGGAATCTCTGAAATGTCACTCACTAACTGGTTGTCGTTATACACGTGGCRCGTTCAACAAATCAGCAAGTCGGAAATGTCAGAGTTTCCTAGTTCTGACTAACATGTGAACGCGGCATTCGACTTGCTAACTGGTTGTAGCTATACACACCCCACATTCAACCAGTTAACGAGTCGGAACATTTTTAGTTCTGACCGGCACCGGAACGCGGCATTAAAGTCCTACTTCACTCTCCTTTTCAGGTAATTTATCACCTGGTTAACTTAACAAAAGGCACATCTCAATAGGTGGTCCAGGTGTCCTTATGACACGGCACAAGTGGAGGTGTGTGCCTTTGCTCTTCTCTTCTCTAATGCTCCTCCATTGTTCCTCAAGCAAGGGAGGAGACCGATGACATCACSAATTCCCATCAGACCAACTCYTTGAATGCCCTACTCATGGAMGTTTTGCAGGTGTCTAAACAACACATTTCTTTCTCAAAACGAATTTGTTTACCCTTTAGTGTGTGTGCTTTACTGTATTTATACTTGGGATATCGCTTTTGAACAGTAACAGTTTAAAAAAAAAAAAGTTGGAGGATGTCTTTAAAACACCTATCAGAAGCTGTAAGATCTGGCATGCATCAGCAACGCCTGGGCATAGGAACGAGCCCGTTGTCATGTCTGTCTTCGGCAGGAGCAGAGGTGATTAAACGGTCTCAA
>NW_019943295.1:26710-74420 GCF_002910315.2 Salvelinus sp. IW2-2015
ACCGAGTTCAAAGTAACCAGACACATCTCAACATCAACTGTCAGAGAGACGTGTGTGAATCAGGCCTTCATGGTCCAATTGCTACAACAACAGCAACACTACTAAAGGACATCAATAAGAAGAAGAGACTTGCCTTGGGCCAAGAAACACGAGCATGGACATTGACCGGTGGAAATCTGTCCTTTGATCTGATGAGTCCAAATGTTCGAATTTTTGGTTCCAACCGTTGTGTCTTTGTGAGACGCAGAGTAGGTGAACGGATGATCTCGAATGCTGTGGTTCCCACTGTGAAGCATGGAGGAGGAGGTGTGATGGTGTGGGGTGCTTTGCTGGTGACACTGTTGGTGATTTATTTAGAATTCAAGGCACACTTAACCAGCATGGCTACGCAGCGATACGCACATCCATCTAGTTTGCGCTAGTGGGACTGTCATTTGTTTTTCCACATGACAATGACCCAAAACACACCTCCAGGCTGTGTAAGGGCTATTTGACCAATAAGGAAAGTGATGGAGTGCTGCATCAGATGACTGGCCTCCACAATCACCCGACCTCAACCCAATTGAGATGGTTTGTGATGAGTTGGAACCGCAGAGTGAAGGAAAAGCAACCAACAAGTGCTCAGCATATGTGGGACTCCTTCAAGACAGTTGGAAAAGCATTCCAGTTGAAGCTGGTTGAGAGAATGCCAAGAATGTGCAAACTGTCATCTAGGCAAGGGTGTCTACTTTGAAGAATCTCAAATATAAATATATTTTGATTTTGTTAAACTTTTTTGGTTACTACATGATTCCATATGTGTTATTTTCATGGTTTTGTTGTCTTCACTATTATTTACAATGTAGAAAATAGTAAAAATAAAGAAATGAGTAGGTGTGTCCAAACTTTTGACTGGTACTGTATATATATTTTTAAATCCATTGTGGTTTCTGCCTGTCAAGCAGCAGAAGGGATCATTTTCCCCATCTAGCAAGCTAGAACGAGTAATGTTTACAAGTTAGCTAGAAACGTTGTAATCTGCCTAAACATTGTGGTAAATTGCTATGTACTTTTTTCTCAACCAATGTACCTACGCATCATCAACGCTGGGCAGAGGAACGAGCCCATTGTCATATCTGTCTCGTTGTGCAGCAGCAGTGGTGATTAAACGGTCTTAAAACAATGTTGATAAGGGGATAATGTTAGCTAGCTTAGTTTCAAGTTTTAATGTCACATGCACAATTACAGTGAAGAGGGTATTTCACTGTACTTGTGCATGTGGTGAAGAAAGATATTTCACTGTACTTGTGCATTGGTGAAGAAAGGTATTTCACTGTACGTGTGCATGTGGTGAAGAAAGGTATTTCCACTGTACGTGTGCATGTGGTGAAGAAAGGTATTTCACTGTACTTGTGCCTGTGGTGAGAATTCACCAAATGCACAAGTACAGTGAAATACCTTTCTTCACCACATCACACGTACAGTGAAATACCTTCTTCACCCATGCACAACGCTAAGTGAAATACCTTTCTTCACCACATGCAACAAGTACAGTGAAGATATCTTTCTTCACCACATGCACCAGTAACAGTGAAAATACCTTTTTCACTGTACTTGTGCAGTGTGACATTAAAAAAAACTTGAAACTAAGCTAGCTAACATTATCCCCTTATCAACATTGTTTTAAGACCGTTTAATCACCACTGCTGCTGCACAACGAGACAGATATGACAATGGGCTCGTTCCTCTGCCCAGGCGTTGATGATGCGTAGGTACATTGGTTGGAGAAAAAAGTACATAGCTAATTTACCACAATGTTTAGGCAGATTTACAAMGTTTCTAGCTAACTTGTAAACATTACTTCTAGCTAGCTTGCTAGATGGGAAAATGATCCCTTCTGCTGCTTGACAGGCAGAAACCACAATGGATTTAAAAAATATATACAGTACCAGTCAAAAGTTTGGACACACCTACTCATTTCTTTATTTTTTACTATTTTCTACATTGTAAAATAATAGTGAAGACAACAAAACCATGAAATAACACATATGGAATCATGTAGTAACCAAAAAAGTTTTAAACAAATCAAAATATATTTTATATTTGAGATTCTTCAAAGTAGACACCCTTTGCCTAGATGACAGGTTTGCACATTCTTGGCATTCTCTCAACCAGCTTCAACTGGAATGCTTTTCCAACWGTCTTGAAGGAGTTCCCAMATATGCTGAGCACTTGTTGGTTGCTTTTCCTTCACTCTGCGGTCCAACTCATCACAAACCATCTCAATTGGGTTGAGGTCGGGTGATTGTGGAGGCCAGGTCATCTGATGCAGCACTCCATCACTTTCCTTATTGGTCAAATAGCCCTTACACAGCCTGGAGGTGTGTTTTGGGTCATTGTCATGTGGAAAAACAAATGACAGTCCCACTAAGCGCAAACTAGATGGGATGGCGTATCGCTGCGTAGCCATGCTGGTTAAGTGTGCCTTGAATTCTAAATAAATCACCAACAGTGTCACCAGMAAAGCACCCCACACCATCACACCTCCTCCTCCATGCTTCACAGTGGGAACCACACATTCGRAGATCATCCGTTCACCTACTCTGCGTCTCACAAAGACACAACGGTTGGAACCAAAAATCKAACATTTGGACTCATCAGAYCAAAGGACAGATTTCCACCGGTCTAATGTCCATTGCTCRTGTTTCTTGGCCCAAGCAAGTCTCTTCTTCTTATTGATGCCCTTTAGTAGTTCTGCTGTTGTTGTAGCAATTGGACCATGAAGGCCTGATTCACACAGTCTCCTCTGAACAGTTGATGTTGAGATGTGTCTGTTACTTGAACTCGGTGAAGCATTTATTTGGGCTTCAATTTCTGAGGTGCAGTTAACTCTAATGAACTTATCCCCTGCAGCAGAGGTAACTCTGGGTCTTCCTTTCCTGTGGTGGTCCTCATGAGAGCCAATTTCATCATAGTGCTTGATGGTTTTTGCAACTGCACTTACATTTACATTTACGTCATTTAGCAGACGCTCTTATCCAGAGCGACTTACAAATTGGAAAGTTCATACATATTCATCCTGGTCCCCCCGTGGGGAATGAACCCACAACCCTGGCGTTGCAAGCGCCATGCTCTACCAACTGAGCCACACGGGACACTTGAAGAAACTTTTAAAGTTCTTGACATTTTCCCTATTGACTGACCTTCATGTCTTAAAGTAATGATGGACTGTCATTTTATTTGAGCTGTTCTTGCCATAATATGGACTTGGTCTTTTACCACATAGGGCTATCTTCTGTATACCACCCCTACCTTGTCACAACACAACTGATTGGCTCAAACGCATTAAGAAGGAAATAAATTCCACAAATTAACTTTTAACAAGGCACACCTGTTAATTGAAATGCATTCCAGGTGACTACCTCATGAAGCTGGTTGAGGAAATGCCAAGAGTGTGAAAATCTCAAATATAAAATATATTTTGATTTGTTTAACACTTTTTTGGTTACTACATGATTTCTACAATGTAGAAAATAGTACAAAATAAAGAAACACCCTGAAATTACGAGGTGTGTCCAAACGTTTGACTGGTACTGAAAATGGCTAAAACATTTACCTAAAAACAATACTTGTCACGTAGAGTACACATGTATTTTTATATCACTCAAATCGAATTAAATTGTGGCCAATATTGAGAGATAGAGGTATACTCCAGCGATGTTTTGCACTGTAAATCCATTGGAGTAGGTTGTCGGTTTGCCACCCAGCTGGAAATGGATTGCTTTTTAAACGTAACGAAATATGGCGTTATTGATAACAACCTATTGCGCGCACATCTTTGCGTGGTTACTCCCCTCCATCGTACGTGCGCGCACCCTTTATCGCGTGGTGGTGATCATCCATATTGCTGCTAGTGGTGGAGATTATCTTGTAATTTTAAAGTCTTTCGGACGCTTTTTATATGTTTTAAATCAACACAAACCACTCTGCGTCTTAGACTGAAGGCTATTTGGTCTAGGGGTGGAGTGGAGTAACGATAGAAACGAGTTTACTCGAGGAATACTGGACATTTTCATTCTTGAGTTGAAGGCGAATTTGGGGATATCGTGAGGAAAAGGGGAAATGGCCACTCAGGTGGAGACTCTCCTACCCAACAATCCTCTTATCAAAGAAGAGGAGCATGGGCATGCGAGCAAGATGATACAACACGGARAGGACTGTCTGGAAAAGGGGGCCAAGCAGACGGGTGTTGCCGACGACGGTAGCAATATGAAAGCAGACAACTCGGAACTGGGGGGGGTCGCAATGAAGGAGCAAAACTCCAAACAGGCTAAAGAAGAGAGTAACAATCAAGAGAAAGACATCCTCGATCAAGAGAAGCACACGACTGGACAAACGGAAGACTGTGTGAAATGTAGCAAAAAGGAGTTTGCTGAAGCACCCCCGCCCAAGGTGAACCCATGGACTAAGAAAATGAATGCGGTGACCGTGGTCAACGTGAATGGACAAGCACATCATGGTTTGTATTCCTCCCATAACAACATTATTTTGTGGTGACTACTGCGTTTATGGTGCATTCACCTGAGCCACATAAATGCCAAGCATGATCTGCTGTCAGATATGATAGTGGGGAGTTCCTCGCAGGATAATGCTGCATTGCAAGCTTGCTCGCATCTAGTAGACTGCTCTAACTAGCTATATATAGAGCAAGGCCCCAAACTATTTCTGGAATAGTCGATTGTAAGCTCCTTCTAAGATCTAATTGGAGTTGACGTTCCAAACATGGTACTCATCTCTTTCAGAAGAACACCTACTTTGTACATTTGTGCAAATGCAATAACAAACGTTAGCTAGCTAAGTTTTCTGTGTGTTTTTTTTTGTTGCTAGCGTCAGGCCTCAGTCGGGTACAAGTTGAACCTAGTGAGGTTTCATGTGTCGTGATATTTTAACACCATCGTTACACTTACTAGACGCCTGGGCGTCATGTTTTCTTTGCACAATTCTGTCTCTTTGTGCTAGTTGCCGATGAAGTGGCTTGCTAACTAATTTAACTAGTTAGCATGGCTGTATAGGCGAAGTCTGACCTGAAGCAGCAATGCGAATGACTACCATTGTCACGGGTGACACGCGCTTTGGGTTTTAACTTTTACTATTAAACGCCAGGTATAGCATAGTCATTTTACTAGGCACTATTTTTGTCCAGGTTTGAAGCACTGTTTAGTGACATACTACCAATTCGATATTTGAAGCTCCTGTTTTCAGTTGATAAATATTAGCCTAACACGCTGAAAGAGAGTGCTGATGGCTAACAATAGCGACTAGGCCAAGGTAGCTAATCCTCATGTTCGAGCTAGCTTGGTAAAGCAGACAGCTACCGGAATCCAAATCACGTTATTTATAAACACTACACGTATGGCAGATCGTTTGACACATTGCTAAAATATATAATGCAGCCCCCTGAAACAATTTGCGCGGTTTTATCTAACACATAAGACGTTAAACAAATAGCTACATTTAATGGCACGTCACGTGTCCTCTCCACGTGTTCCCGTCCASTAAATGCATAGGAACAATAGTTGTATTTAAAATGTAGCTGGCTGTGTTTATTACGAATGTCTATCAATTTAATTGGTGTCTGTCGTAGAACACGCCAAGTCGTGTGTTAAGATTAGACTGTCATTACGGGCAGATAGCTGGCTCTTAAATTGTAATGATTCATCATGGCTACATCCATCTCATGATCACATGCTAGCTTGGAGCTAGCCACTAAACTAGCTAGCCCTTTGCTATGCTAGCCACTTAGCTAGATATAAACGTGGACAACCCAATTTGGTTGCTTGTGGACCTGTCGCCAGAGACGAATAGTCGGRTCCGCCTGATAAAGAATAATATGTAGAAAGGACGTCGTTTTAATAGCTGGTTCGTTGGCCGTGTCACCACATGCGTTTGACACCGAGATTGGGAGGAGACCGGTGCAAAATGTGTGTTTCCCAGAATTCCTCAGTAGTTATGTCAAGACAACGTGGTCCCTCAGCCATGTGATTTTTCTATATCGTCGATTATAACGGCGGTAACTAATTCTTGGTACAGTCTAACAGCATAACACAGCAGAGTGTGGTCGTTGTCATATTATTTAGGGGGCTTTGTTTGCTTGGCTTTTGCGGGAAGGACAAAACGGGCGTAAACAATGCAACTAGGCCTCACTACTCAAACGCTCTCCCCCTCCCCCACGCACAGTGAGCCAGCCAGCTAGCTACTAGCTAGTRTTGCTAGCATCATCAAGTCTGCCACATGTTGTTTTGAAACATGGCGAAATGTTATGCATTACTGTGAAATCKAATGTGAATTGATTCAACACAGTTTTCTTAATCACTAAAGCTGTCATTCAGTGTAAGATTTAAGGTAGTTGACATGTACAAATATTGTCATGTTTGCCTAAATAGTACACGTTGTGCAAAATGCCATATGTCTACATCTTCACAGATCCCTAATCATGTCTCTGATATTATCATGCTTCTTTGAAGCATGGACTATCCCCCAATAAACAGCTTTAAGGGACGATTCAAAAATAATAATTAGGACATATAGCTAGATTTATTCAACCAATGTTGTGGCTTCATTTTGTCTTAGAGTAGAGGTCTGAAAGCATCTGACACTTTGATTTTAAAGTTTAATCTCCTTTTTAAGTCTTATTGTTATGTCTGGTTCATATTTTGAGGTTATATGCATACATCTGTTTGTGTGCTATTACCCCTTACAGATGCTTACTTGTTGCCATATTCTCACCACGTTGGATAAGTACAGGAAGGAAGGGAGGGACTGAAGCATGTTTTGAAGATTTTAAACTGACCATATTTAATTTTGTCAAATCTCATCTGGGATGTTTAACTTGAGTCTAGTATGTATGTACTGTAAGGGCTCAGACACCAATAGAGATTGAGTACACCGATATTATTATTTTTACATTGCGTGTAAAATGTCGGCAGTCATTTTCAACACAGCGTACTGAATGATTGGCAGACGAACGCTAGATCAGGACTCTCCAACCCTGTTCCTATAGAGCTTAAAGCCTATTTGTGCTTGATCCGGAAAGGTGGTCAGCGGATCCGTGTGGAAGGTGTGGCTCAAATTGATCTCCGCATCGCTGTGCGCCTCCCAAATTTTGTAACAAAGCGGRGGGCTCTGTATAGCTCCGCATTGACGTGATTGGTTGATGGTAGGTGGTGGGGCGAGAGCATGTTTAAACTCACTTCCTTGACAAGGTCTTTGAATGCCCTGACTTATGCGGAGGCTGTATCACCGGAAGGGGCAGCGCGGCCAATGCAGGTGTCGGATTGACCATGCAGCGCCATTTACTGTCCTGTAGGTTTTTACCGCCAGCGCACCTGATTCTAATAATTATATGGTTGATAAACTGAACCAGGTTAGATACAGCTGTGGTTGGAGTGAAAACCTACAGGAGGGTAGCTGTCCAGGAATGAGTCTGGTGGCCTGATCTGACTTGTTTTGGCGACTCAGGAATGACTGTCAGGTTTAGTCTGAAACGTTAGTATTCCTTTAGTGCTATGGAACCTTCAAACAAGTGAAAATTGAGGACCTCTGTTTTAATTGCATTCGTACTAGTACAGGGCTCTCCAACCATGTTCCTGAAGAGCTACCCTCGTACTAGGTGTTTTAAATAAAACAATTTTTAGCTTCAACCCCAGTTGTAACTAACCTGATTCAGTTTAACAACTGAATCAGGGTTTAACATCTGTTAGAATCAGGGTGCACTAGATTACGGTTGGCGTGAACCTACAGGACGCTAGCTCTTCTGGAAGAGGGCCCTGTACTAGAGGATCCTCTGATTTKTAAAGTCTTTGTAGAAGGGCCCTCAGACGGTTTTCTTAGTAAGCATAGGCTTAGATTTGATTTGAAGCCCAGTTTAAATCTAAAACACATTTTATTTATTTAACCTTTATTTTTACAAAGWCTTTTATTTAACTAGGCAATTCAGTTAAGAACAAATTCTTCTTTACAGTGACGGCCTGCCGGGGCCAATAATGCACCGCCCTATGGGACAGTGTCTGCGTTCAGTGTCTGCGTTCTCACCTGTCTGTCTCCACTTTAGTGTCTGCGTTCTCACCTGTCTGTCTCCACTYTAGTGTCTGCGTTCTCACCTGTCTGTCTCCACTCTAGTGTCTGYGTTCTCACCCAGGAGAGGAGACTCTTTGTTGTTGCCCTGAAACAGAAGGCTACTAGTGAATTGTCCTGAGCCTTTGTAGTTTCAAAGGTGTCAGGACCCTGCTGGGGCCACAACCTGGAAGTGTAGATGGCTGATTGCCTAGTTAAATTAATGAGAGTTAAGGCGTTAGCATGCTTCAGGCTAACCTGTAGGTTTTACCTTCCGTTCGGCTAGCGGCTAACCGAACAAGTGTGCTCGCTAGTGCTGTCCCAGGCAAAAAAATAATAATCGTAAGTCGACCAGAAGTCGCCTGTTCTTTCGACCAGTCGATTAGTCAAAATTTTAAAATATGTATTTTCCATATAGACACCTTATGTGTTTTAGTGAAATCGACTATACAGGCATTTAGCTCACTGTTTGCTGAAATAAGATACAAACGACTCGAGGGAACCAGACATCAAGATAACCAGACAAAAAATTACCTTAACCTGTCCCGTCCGTCCTCCTCTACTGGCTTTCACAGATTCTGTCGTTACTCTCCGGAAGTTGCCGRTAATGGTCCACGTGAGGAAWTAGCAAACTTTTTCATGTGGAATGMCAGTTTATCTTACAATTTCTACCGATCTGCGTGCCAGTTATGATTTTTCATATGCACATTGTTGTGGAACAGTTTCATTTATATCTTCGTATCTCAAAATAATTGTCATGTGGTTTAATCAAAAYTCTATCTAAATGACTATGATACAAACTTAAAAAGTAACTTTTATTGCCATTGCCAACTATGTAAAAATAGCCTATAAAGCCAACAAATAAAAACATTGCAGCCTGCAGGTAGAACATTTCCTGATTTAAAAATAAAAAATAAATGTCCTATAAATCATGTTGGCCAAGCATGGCCCTTCTGCAATGAACTTGAAACATTGTATCAACTAATAACTTGGGTCCAGCCTGAAGCTCCTTAAAACAATGTATAAAATATTCTGGGCCCTCAGAGTTTACCGCACCATTGTGCAGGTAGGCCTATTGTATGACTTTCCACTGGATCAGAGTATGACATTTTTCCCTTTCACGTTGAGTGGTTATCAAAAGGGGGAGAGCTGGAAAGATTTTTGAAATACTATCAGTATTTACATTTCTATGCCTACATTCGTGCGCAGGCCTGGTAGCCTATAGGCCTACTTCTATGTGTAATCATTGACATGAGCGGTTCAAACAAAAGACAATGACTCAACTCGTAAATAGAATGAAATTAACCAAAACTTGTTTCTCGCAAGTGTAAGTTGTGCGTTCTGCAAACAACGTGTCCACTCTGACAATGAGAACCGGTAAAAGACTGGAATACTATATTTTAATACATTAACAGACATTACCGTAACCAAACAAACATTGTAGATTAGGAAATTATATGAATTAATGGTAAGTATGTACTACTGGTGATATATGTAATGGGGAATTGATAGATCCTAACAATCTAAAACAATTCACGCAATGAAGTTATGAAACAATGAATGTGCACAAATTGACGGGAGAGAGCTCWTTCTGGAGAGAGAAGTGCATTGTGCAGCCGTCCTCCCATTGGACTGTGCCATTCCTGTGGCCTCCGCAGTGGCTTAGTCTTGGCCTTCGCAATGGATTAGTTCACTGAGATGGGCGCGAATAAGACAGGTGTCTCGTGTGCCATTTAAAAATATATATATATCTCAGCAAAAAAAARATGCATCCCCTTTTCAGGATCCTGTCTTTCAAAGATAATTCGTAAAAATCCAAATAACTTCACAGATCTTCATTGTAAAGGGTTTTAAACACTGTTTCCCATGGTTGTTCAATTGAACCATAAACAATTAATGAACATGCACCTGTGAAAMGGTCATTAAGAGACTTAAAGCTTACAGACAGTAATGAAAATATAGGACACTAAAGAGGCCTTTCTACTTTATATACATATATATTTACTACTGCTCGACTAAAAATCTTGTTCGACCAGCAGCCTATCAACCAAACAATCGACCAGTCGAATAATTGGGGTGGGCCCAAGTACTCCCTTAAGACATTTGCTTGGAAAAACGAGAAAAAAGCTGAAATAGTATCTGTCCATTTTGATACTCCGTAGCCAGTATACACTTCTTCAAAATAGTCACAATTAATCGAATAACTTAAATKACATTAATTTGACTGTTTTTCCGAGGAGATCTTAGTTGTGTGTTTTTACGTCTAACTAAGCTGTATAATTCTGTATTTCTAAATGAAAACGACTAGTCTCTTGTTGCATGACCAAGACTTTACTGAAGAATCCCTACTGTTGACCAGTCTTGTTCGACTCGCAGCCTATCGACCAAACAGTCCCCAACGAAGGAGCGTGGACGTCGGCTACAGGAGACTTCGGCTTGCCTCCAGAAAAAAATGTTGTGCCCGAACAACCGAAAAAACCTTTACCCAAAACAAATTAATAACGTCAGAATATATGCACAAACTCTTCCTAATTTTTTGGGGGGGGTGGGAAACATGCGGACGCCATTAGTCTGCTTACTAGTTGGTGTAAATTAAGTTCTCTCTCGCCGTAGTGAGTGACGCTAGGCTGCAAGTGTTTTGTCTTTTCTTATCAAGTTGTGGCGAAAATAAATAATGTTAGACGTTAATCACTAGTTAGTTGGCTAATAAATGTACTGAGTCTGAGCAAAMGTAGCTGACTTGTACAGCCTGATACTAGTGCTGGTGTWGGTCWAAATCARCAGGTTTRTGCAACAGTTWMTTYKAAATCAAGAGGAGAATAGGTGAAGAATTAGCTAGCTACATGAAGTAAAATAAAACATTTTAATGTTGGGTCCCCCTGGGAAAYACTAACCAACACTAATGGTTCCTACTGTGGCACAATAACTCCTCACTGGCTTTTACATTCATTGTAATGTCAAACACTGTATTTAAATTACCCACTCATTCWATATAAAAAAGTAAACGATACCACACATTTTTTTCTTCTCCAAAAAGTAGATGAATAGACAAATAGTGCCCACTTGTATTCTAATTATAGAAATAGATTAGTTATATTTTCATGATTCCAGCAGTCCACCCATGTGTTTTGACCTAAATTGCATTTGCAATATTTAGTTAAAAATAAGGCCTAGATTTTTTTGTTGGTTTTGCCCATATCGTGCAGCCCTACGTGGCAGTATGGAAATTCAGAAATGTTTGAAAATTGTGGTTGAAATGTGTTTTTATACTGTTAAATCAGAATGGAGAAAGACCCATATGAAATCMCTTAGAATTTGTATTGCCACTCTAGGGTCATGCAGTACTCATAAAGCAAATGTAGAACTTTTATTATTCAAAAAACATAAAATACTGTCAAAAAAAAATGAAAAATATTGTGCCATTTTTTGTTGTTGACATTTTCACCCAGCCCTAGTTTGTGGTGGAGTAGACTTGACCAGACAGTATGAACTATATATTCAGCTTTGAGTTTTTGTTTGAGAAAGTCCCTTTTGGGTTCACTGAGGTACCAGTCTACCATGATAATAGGCAAAAACTATAGGAAGTGAAGTCCTCCCTTCATTTCTCTCGGCTGTAGATCAACTCCGTCTACCCAGGTTTGTGTCTCAACTATGGCCTTATTTATTTTTTTATCTTTAAAGAGCTGCATCTGTCTGGGCACAGCGATATGGACACTTCCCAGTGAAAACTCACTGTTCTAAGGGTGTGGGGTGGGTGGCCACAGGCAGAGACGGTGACCTCCTCTCTGCAGCTCAACCAGCACTGTAGTGTCTGAGCCTGTTACTCAGCGGGTGGTGATGTCACCCTTCTGATCATGTGAACTAGCAAGAGTCTTCAAGAGGAGGGGGGTGTGTGGGGGAGGGGGGAGGGAGGGGCAGTGTGGCCGCTGTTGGTGGCATGCATCCTGTCTTTTCCTCCATATTTGGTTCTCGCTGGCCTCAGTCATCCTGTGCTGCAGCAGCAGCTCTGCTACTGTGCTCCGTGGATCTAATCCGGCCCAGTTCTAGATCGGGCTTCTGTCCGAAATAACTAGTGCTTTTTAAAAAGAATAAACCAGATTTATTTGGTATCTTTTCATGTCTGCCGCGTGAGGATTTAATAAGCACTTCTCACATGCTCTAATTAAGCTCTCAGACAGACGTCCCATTTGTAGGTTGCTTGCTTTGATTATATTGTTTGTGGCAACTGGGATKTTTAATCCAATTCCAAATGTTAGCTGGTTAGCTGTGCTTCTTACCGTGGCTTGCAACACAGCTGAGCACAGTACAAACGTACTACGTGTCCTAGAGTAGCAACATGATTGGCTAGCAGTGGCCCTGTTCCATTCCGTCTCCTTCTGGTGGCTCTCTGCTCACTAACAGGGTTGGATGGATATTGCCCCCCCCCCCCCCCCCTGTGTACAGTGTTTAAGACCTTGGTGTTACGTGGCACCATGCTTATTAATAGCCCCCATATCGTGTTTTTGTTTGTTTGTTGTTGCTGATTTTCAGGGACTCTGCACTGAGAATGAGGCTTTGGTCTCCACCTGAAGAGGTTTGGAGGGGGCTATGAGTATGAGGGAGTGACGCAAGGTGGATAGAGGGACGCTGGTTTGGGGGGGGGAAGCGTCCATGACAGCTGGCTAATGCTAATCATTGCCTCTGGCTGTGTGTGTGCACGACTGCAGAGACTTGCTCTGATCTTGACTGCAGGGAGGGAGAAATGGACTGAGGGAGACAGACGGCGGTGATTGAGAGAGAGAGAGAGAGGGCGACTGGGCATAGTGCTGCATTTCCCAGGAGCTGTCACAGGGCTGCAGCCCCCACGTGGTTGACGATCCCTCACAGGTGGAGGTTGGACCAGAGCGGCTTGCTGCTAGGCTGAACACACACACACACTGGAGTGGTGTAACAGAACAGTTATCAATGCTCTCACGGGGTTAAGCAGGTTGAGCACACTGCTGTACTTCCCTTGAAGTCCTGACTACACACACACACACACACACACACACACACACACACACACACACACACACACACACACGGTCATAAGCCACGGTATATATATTTTACTAAAAGTGTAATTGTTTCAACTTCTTTGCTTTTTGGAAAAAAAGTCAAACACCTGATATCGATCTGGAGACATCATTTCAACTTTGTTTTACAGTGTAAAACTTCCCATCAGCTAAACTGAAATTGTATTAAAATATGAACAGCGGCTCTATGTATCATATTCCAGGTAATTACATGTTATTTCTGATAACGCACGGTTGGTTCTGCCTTATCGCTGGTGTTCTGCAGTACAGGCTACAGCGGGGATCATCAACTAGATACCACCTCTACCCCTTCTCTACCCTCTCTCTCCTTCCCTACTCCCCCTCTCTCCCTCCTCTACCCTCTCTCTTTCCTTGTCTACCCTCTCTTTCCTTGTCTACCCTCTCTATGGGCCCACCCCCCCCAAAAAATAATAATTTTGTGTGCCTGTTGCTGACCCTGAACTACTGATTAGCAGATGCTCTTATCCAGTGCGACTTACATGAGAAATTAGAGTTAAGTGCCTAACTGAAGGGCGAATCAACAGATTTTTCACCGAGTTGGCTTGGGGCTTTGAACCAGCGACCTTTCGGGTTACTGGCCCAACGCTCTTAACTGCCAGGCTACCCCCTATACCAATAGGCCATTTGAGACGTAGCCCGTCTTCTCACAGCTGTCCTTTAAAAAAAAATATCATCTGATTTGCTTGGAGCACAGTGTTGACGGCGTGCCTAATACCCACATGGGATACATAGTTCACCACTGAACACACCATCCCTGAGTTTGGTCCGTGTTCAGAGAACTGTTTTGAAGAGAGGGCATGAACAAAGTAAAGTTTTTTTCCCCCTTCTTTTTTCTCAATCCCTCTGGACAGTTTGGTTGAAACTGTATTACTGCGGTCCCTGGGTCATTTTACTCTCCTGCGTCTTAACCTTAGACTGTGTGTTGCTTTTGTTCCAATGGCTTTATTATCTTTTTCAAAGAACGAGACCCTTTTGGCACAGTTCTTTAATCAGTGTGACAAAGGGTTTGAGTGCTACTGCTTWAGTATGAAACGCACTATGTTAAGACCTTATCTTTGTTTCAGCATTATTAAAAAAAAAAAATTAAATAACAAATTATTTTTTTGTTTGAAAGGTCTTACTGAAAACCCTCTGAGTTCACTATCAGCYTCGCTGATAACATTTAGGATTTTGAGAACTGGGGACATTTATCTTTTGAAAGTTAATGTTTAATCTTTTTTTTTTTTTGACCAGAGTACATACACCTTTTTTTTTTTTTTCTTTAAATGAGACTGGCTTGTTGCCGAGGGTACGACTGTTGCCTGAAAATCAGTAGCTTAGGTGGTGTAATAAAGTAAATTCTAGTTGGGCTGTCCGGCATAAGTTCTTGCGATAGAAAACGATTGGTGTCATTAGCTTTTGGCACGTCAATACCTTTTTATCTAATAAATAGTTGAGGAAACCATGTTGTAAGCACATGGCAATCAACATAGGCCTATAACACCCCTCTCCTGCCGTGCGCACAACTGTTTGCCCAATATATCAGGTCAGAAGCGTTCAAGTTCTTTGACAGCCATTACCTTCGACTGTGGAACTCTAGAGTAATTTCCCCCCCACCACCACCCCCTTATCAAAAAGGTCAGGAGGTTATTGGARAGGGTCATAGTAAAACTTAAATGACCAGTTCTGGGCTCCCCCTTTTAGTCCTATGAGTTCAGTTCACCCTGCCCTCACGCCTCGTCGCTCTGGATATGGCCYAGTTGGCTCGGCTTCTCCTTTTTTCATGTTCGGTAACCACACATTCTTTTATTCAGAGGTGAAAATCTGTCGCAATCTTATTAGTCGAGATGAATATGATGAATCCTACAGATGGGTTTGTTGACGAGTGGCGCAGTAGTCTAAGGCAGTGCTTGAGGCGTCACTACAGACCCGGGTTTGATCCCGGGTCTGTGTTGTCGTGACCGGAAGACCCATGAGGCGGCGCACAATTTGGCCCCGGTTTAGGGGAGGTTCTTGGCTGGGATGTCCTTGTACCCATCGCTCTCTAGCGACTCCCTGTGGCAGGCCAGGCTCAGTGCACGCTGATACGGTCGTCAGTTGTACGGTGTTTCCTACGACACATTGGTGCGGCCGGCTTCCGGGTTAAGCGAGCAGTGTGTCAAGAAGCAGTGTGGCTTGGCAGAGTTGTGTTTTTGGAGGACGCATGGCTCTTGACCTTCGCCTCTCCCGAGTCCGTACGGGACTTGCAGAGATGGGACAAGACTGTAACTACCAATTAGATATCACGGAATTGGGGTAAAAAGATGTTTTAAAACAATGGCATGCATGCTTGGGAAGGGTTTTGGCAGAAGATGGGCATAGAAAACTACTGCCTCAGAATAGAACCGATGCAGTTTGTTTCCCTACTGGTCTAGGCTCTGTTCACCTGAATCCTCGTTCATTAGTGCGCATGTAGTACCTCCCTGTTTCAGTCCATTTTCTTCCGTTCGTTACCTAGGTAAATATGACCCTGTCCCAGCTCGTAACGCGGGATGCCGTGAGCACTACCACCTGTTTTGAGAGTACTGCGGCCATCAGCACTTTTCACCACAACTGCTATTAATAACAAGACTCTTACTGACAGACAACATTTTGTCGAAGCGAGGTGGCACATGGTAGCAGAGGATGGCTAATAACTACAAATGTTAACTCGAAATGACACAACGACAAGGTTCCAGTTTAACAAAGTTTACTATACCATATGAACACCCAAGGTCGCCATTACACTCAAGGCTAGGTCCATCAACGACAAGACTTCCTGCGCATGCGCACTCTTGACTGAGTGATAGCCCCGTAATAACAGAAATATAGGGATACTTAACATGAACTTAACAGCCATCAGCACTTTTCACCAGAACTGCTATTAAGAAGACTCTTACTGACAGACAACATTTGCAAATTTAAACGGTGAAATTCCCTTACAAAGATTAGGAAATTAGCTGTAATCTACGCAGTAAGTGTAGCTAGTGTTAGTGCTGCAATGRCTCTTAACCAGTTCATCTTACCGATGAACATATAAAGCGATTTGAGTGGTATACAGTTCCTAAGTTGACGTTGTAATTAAGAACACAGGATAGGGGGGGGTGTACTCCTCCTCCTACTCATTGTAGCTGTCGGTCGGTCACCATGCCGATCTTTAGTTGCTGATCGGTGGATTTGTTAATCCACATGAAAGGATTGTAATGCTGTATGAGTCTAATTTTAAATCTGTACATTGAAATACACAAGAAAAGTTAATCTCGTGCTGTTTTTTCCCCCCGTCCTTGATTACAATTATATTTTTTATCAAAACTATGAAATTATGCATATGGAATCATGTAGTAACCAAAAAAGTGTTAAACAAATCAAAATATATTTTAGATTCTTCAAATAGCCACCCTTTGCCTTGATCGGAGCTTTGCATGCTATTGGCATTCTCTCAACTAGCTCCACCTGGAATGCTTTTCCAACAGTCTTGAAGGAGTTCCCACATATGCTGAGCACTTGTTGGCTGCTTTTCCTTCACTCTGCTGTCCAACTCATCCCAAACCATCTCAATTGGGTTGAGGTCGTGTGATTGTGTAGGCCAGGTCATCTGATGCAGCGCTCCATCACTCTCCTTCTTGGTCAAATAGCCCTTACACAGCCTGGAGGTGTGTTGGGTCATTGGCCTGTTGAAAAACAAATGATAGTCCCACTAAGCGCAAACTAGATGGGATGGCGTATCGCTGCAGAAGGCTTTGGTAGCCGTGCTGGTTAAGTGTGCCTTGGAATTCTAAATAAATCACAGACAGTGTCACCAGCTAAGCACCATCACACCACCACCTCCATGCTTCACGGTGGGAACTACACATGCGGAGATCATCTGTTCACCTACTCTGCGTCATACAAAGACATGGCGGTTGGAACCAAAAATCTCAAATTTGGACTCATCAGAACGAAGGACAGGTTTCCACCAGTCTAATGTCCATTGGTCATGTTTCTTGGTCCAAGCAAGTCTMTTTTTGTTATTATTATTCATGACATAAAGTAATGATGGACTGTAATTTCTCTTTGCTTATTTGAGCTGTTCTTGCCATAATATGGACTTGGTCTTTTACCACATAGGGCTATCTTCTATATACCACCCCTACCATGTCACAACACAACTGATTTGGCTCAAACGCATTAAGAAGGAAAGAGATTACACAAATTAACTTTTAACAAGGCACACCTGTTAATTGAAATGCATTCCAGGTGACTATCTCATGAAACTGGTTGAGAGAATGCCAAGAGTGTGCAAAGCTCTCATCAAGGTAAAGGGTGGCTACTTTGAAGAATCTCAAATATAAAATATATTTTGATTTGTTTCACACTTTTTGGGTTACTACATGATTCCATATGTGCTATTTCATAGTTTTGATGTCTTCACTATTATTCTACAATGTAGAAAATAGTGAAAATATAGAAAACCCTTGAACGAGTAGAATTTGTAAGTCGCTCTGGATAAGAGCGTCTGCTAAATGACTTAAATGTAATGTAAATGTGTTCAAACTTTTGACTGGTACTGTACTCAGTGCATTCAGACCCCCTTGACTTTTTCCACATTTTGTTACGTTACAGCCTTAACTTCTCTGGGATATGTGGGATGGCCAAAATCCAGAAAAAATGTAGCGCGCCAAATTCAAATATATTACTATAAAAATCAATCTTTCATGAAATCACACATGAAAGACACCAAATTAAAGCTACACATGTTGTGAATCCAGCCAACACGTCTGATTTCAAAAAGGATTTAACGGCGAAAGCACCCCAAACGATTGTTAGCTCAGCACATAGCCACAGAAAAACACAGCCATTTAAAAGATAGTAGTCACAAAAAGCAGAAATAGAGATACAATTAATCACTAAACCTTTGATTGTCCTTCATAGCATGACACTCATAGGACATCATGTCCACACTAATTTATGTTTTGTGTTCGATATGTGCAATATTTATAATGTCCACAAATCTCGTTTACATTGGGCGCCATGTTTCAGAAATGCCCTCCAAAATATCCGAGAAATGCAGACAGCCATCAAATAACAGAAATACTTTCATGCATAAAACTTTGAAAGATACATGTTTTAATTAGAATTTAAAGATCACTTGTCTTAATGCCATCGCTGTGTCAGATTTAAAAAAACTTTGCGTAAAAAGCACCAATGCAATATCTGGCGGCGCTTCAAAAAATACAACATTTCTCCGCATGTTGGAGTCAACAAAATATGAATTACTCAGTAATTTCTTTACCTTTGATCATCTCATCAGTAATGCATCCCAGGTATCTAGTTCACAATAATTTGATTGTTTTTTGTCGATATAGTCCAGTACTTATTCAAGTAGCTACTTTTGCTAGGCATGTGTAGTGTGCACATGTCCAACGCTCTCGGCAGATGCAGTCGCGAAGTCGGACGAAACACTTCATAAGTTATTCACAGGTCGACATAACTGGTCAAACTAGTAGGAATAATCTTCAGGATGTTGTTATCATAACTTCCACATAAACGTTCAACTGGGAATTCCTTGTGGTCTCTAGAAGGTTATGGAAAGCAAGACGATATCGATTTTGGAACGGCGTTACCAGGACTGGCATTCTGCCAGGACCATATGACTGAAACAACCTCTCCATCCGGCCCACACTCACACTTAGAGGCATTCATTCCACGTTCTACAGACTGGTTGATAATCTAGTGGAAGCGTAGAAGTGCAAACAGATTCCATATCTTACAGGGAATTGATAGGCGATGAGTTTAACATTGACCAGTCTCGAATTCTCACTTCCTGTTTGGATTTTTTTCATGTTTTTGCCTGCCATATGAGTTCTGTGTTCTCACAGACATCATTCAAACGTTGTAGAACTTTCAGTGTTTTCATGACCAATGATTATATAATGCTATATTAGATCTGTGATAGGTTAGGAGGCATGTTCACTAAGGGCACGCATTACATTCCAAAATGAAAATGCTGCCCCTATCTAAGAAAAAGTGTAATGTAACAGTTTACACTATAGCTATAATGACAAAGCAAAAACATATTTCTTTAAATAAAAAAAAAAAACAGCCTAAAACCCCAAACGGCAAGCAATGCAGATGTAGAATCACGGTGGCTAGGAAAAACTCCCTAGAAAGGCAGGAACCTAAGAAGAAACTTAGAGAGGAACCAGTCTATGAGGGGTGGCGAGTCCTCTTCTGGCTGTGCCGGGTGGAGATTATAACAGAACATGGCCAAGATGTTCAAACGTTCATAGATGACCAGCCAAATAATTATCACAGTGGTTGTAGAGGGTGCAACAGGTCAGCACCTCAGGAGTAAATGTCAGTTGGCTTTTCATAGCTGATCAAGKGGCTTTGGCTCTAGGAAGTGTCTTTGTGGTTCCAAATGAATGATGGAGGCCAATGTGTTCTTGGGGACCTTCAATGCGGTAGAATTTTGTGTCTGTGTGTGTGTACCTTTCCAAATCCTGTCCAATCAATTGAATTTACCACAGGTGGTCTCCAATCAAGTTGTAGAAACATCTCAAGGGATGATCAATGGAAACAGGATGCACCTGAGCTTAATTTCTAGTCTCAAAGCAAAGGGTCTGAATACTTTTGTAAGTAAGGTATTTCTGTTTTTGTGGAAAAGGTWAAGGGGTCTGAATACTTTCCCAATGTACTGTGCATGCAAACATACAAGCTGATTTAAAGAAGTGAGCACGAAGAGGTCATGTCCTGCTATAGTTTGAAATTCATAACTCTYAGTGGAGGGCAGGCCCAACACAGAAATCCCACTCCACACACACACACACGTCTGTTCACACATTTTCTTTGTAAGTGGCTTTGGCAGAGTTATTTTTTTTTTTACTTCTCACTGTGTGTCTGGCTTTGTCCGAGGCCATGATTGCCAGTAAGGAGATTTATACAGATTTGCACGGGTTGTCAACAGCTCAGCAACTGAGCAGAGCGCTACACGACCTCACCAGCTCAATGCTTCCTTCTTAGCTTCCTTATGGTAGTCAGTTGTGCGACTACTTTCACAGCCATCAGGTTCACAATGGACAGGCTTTGGGGAAGAGTACAGTATGGTCTACATAATCAGATGAATGTGAACCTCCGGTCAGGTGCAGTACTTTCACGGTCAGTCCTAATTCAACTTAARCACAGTGCAGTCTTTTAGCGGTTCAGTTTCTGCAGTATCACCAGAGCACATCATTTCAAACAGTCCCGTGCTGTTACTTAGGCCTTTATCAAGAGTTGACTGTGACTGCTTTCGTAATGCCTGCTCGCACATAACCGCTGCCCCCCCGCACATTGACTCTGTACCGGTACCCCCCTGTGTATTGCCTCGCTACTGTTATTTTACTGCTGCTCTTTAAACTATTTGTTTAAATTTTTTGCTTATCTCTTCTTCTTTTTTTTAACTTAACCAACGATGCTGTTTTAAGAAAAATAAGTGTTAAGGGCTTGTCAGTAAGCATTTCACTAAGGTCTACTACACAAATAAAATTTGATTTGAAATGTCACCCTATTCCCTATTATAGTACACTACTTTTAACCTTTGACCTATGGAGAACTTTGGAGGACTGAGAAGGTTTAGCAGCTTCATAATGGGCTGTTATAACCTCCTAAATGAGATATCAGACAGGCTCAATGATGGGCTGTTATAACCTCCTAAATGAGATATCAGACAGGCTCAATGATGGCCTGTTATAACCTCCTAAATGAGATATCAGACAGGCTCAATGATGGGCTGTTATAACCTCCTAAATGAGATATCAGACAGGCTCAATAATGGGCTGTTATAACCTCCTAAGTGGGATATCAGACAGGCTCAATAATGGGCTGTTATAACCTCTTAAATGAAGTATCAGACAGGCTCAATAATGGGCTGTTATAACCTCTTAAATGAAGTATCAGACAGGCTCAATAATGGGCTGTTATAACCTCTTAAATGAAATATCAGACAGGCTCAATAATGGCCACTAAGAGTGTTCAAAGTTGTCATCAAGGCAAAAGGTACTTTGAAGAATCTCAAATATAAAATATATTTTGATTTGGTTTAACACTTTTTTTGTTGTTATTACACGATTCCTTGTGTTATTTCATAGTCTTTGTCTTCACTATTATTCTACAATGTTGAACATTTTTAAAAAGAAAAACCCTTAAATGAGTAGGTGTTGACTGGTACTGTACATTTTAGTTAAGTGTTGCATTTTGTGCACAGAATTAGCATTTAAAAAATGAATGTGGTCCACTAGATAGAGAATAGGGAGCCATTTGTSAGCCTGTGACTCGCTTTGACCCGGGAGAGGTGTTCCCAACGCCATGAGCCATCGGATATCCTCCTCACTGACACACAACGTCTTCCTAGTTTGTTCTGCTAGTGGAATTGAAGGGGATTAAAAAATATGAATACATGGCTCCGTGACTGTAGTTATTCAGATTTTCTTTTTTATAGGAGACTCGTTAAATCCTAAAGACGACCCAGGTCTGCTTCCCAATTGGCACCTTGTTCCCTATACATTGTAGTAGTGTACTACATAGTGAACGAGGTGCTATTTGGGACGCTTCCAAGAGGTTATGTAGAACTCTTAAAAAATATATATATATGTGTTTTTAGCCTGTTTTTATTGATGGCTGTACAAGGCAGACTTGTGTTGTGATGGCCACCATCTTTTGTTGTTTCTACAGAGCTGCCGCCCACCACAGGCCCGGCCAAGGTAGTGAAGGCCCCAAATCCCCGGCCTCGGAGAGGAGGAAAGGTAACAATCCACCTACTGCTGGCCAATCCATTGCCTGTGTGTGTGTGTTTAGAAACAGGCCATGCTTTCTGGTATGCAAATGATAGAAACCATTTAAAGAGCTTCATTCACACAGCTTGGATTTTCTTTTTCTCTTCCCTTTGTTGTAAATGATGACATTTTCTGGGCCACACCTTGTTGATTGATTGTAGTGGAGCTTTAATATGATCAGCATGAAGTCATGTTGGCTTCCGGAATGGCACCCTATCCCCTATATGGTGCACTCCTTTCAAATGGGCCCCCTCTTGTCTTTCTCTCGCTGTCCATATGGGGCTTGGTCAAAAGTAGTGCACTATATAGGGGTTAGGGTCCCATTCGGGACAAACACTCTAAACCATGTTACATTCATTGGATGCTTTAAAAAAATATATTTTTTAGGTTGGAGATTTTGGCGATGCTATGAACTGGCCAACACCAGGGGAGATCGCAACTAAAGAGACGCAGGTAAGTCAGCGCCCGGAGATAGATCTGCTAACACACACACACACACACACACACACACACACACACACACACACACACACACACCAGTGGCCAGTTGAGTAGGGCACAGTGCTGTTTGCAGTAGTAGTGAACACATAGCCTCTCTAGATATCAGGTTTTCCTCCCACAATAAAAAAATAATAATACAAATTCCTGTTTTAAAACGTCTGTACGTAACAGAAGGTAAGCTTGGCATAGAGGAACTATTTCACCACCTTAATCCGCTTGAATTAAATAGTAGCTAGCAAGATGGAGGGAGATCGAGGAGTTTGTATTTTTAACATTTTTTTAAGAGTGCATTTCACAGGTGGSTAGTTGGCATCAACTACCTTCACTTAAACCGCTTAAACCAAGATTTTTCCTGAAATATCCTCGGTTTTGAATCGCAACGTTCTGGCATGTCTGCCTCCGTTATTTGTTTGAGAGAGTTGTCTGTCTGAAGAGAACCCACCCCAGAAAAAAAAATATATATATATATATATTATTTTTTTCTTATCCAAGTTGACGAAAGAGTCCGTCATTGAAACTAGAGCCCTAGTTACTGCTGTTGCCTAGGGTCGGGTTTTTGGAGACTAGAGAACACGCAGCTCTTGTTTATTCAGAAGGTTTACAGGACCTCTACAGACACGACAGCCTCAACCAGTCTTAACCAGTCACCTTGACTTATCAATGAATAATACCTCTTAGAGCAGGAGACTTGTTCTAGCCTCTCATTGGTGGGGAAACAACGGTGTGCAGGCYAGGCAGAGAYGCAGAGTTTGTGGAACGACACAGGAGAGGAGAATAGTCACTAGGAGGGGAGGACGAGACGTAAATAAAGTTGGCTCTCTATTCCCCCCTGATTATGATGCCGCTGTGGGTGTTTTGTGGTGGGGGGAAGGGGGAGTGTAATTGTAGAACGCTTTCAGACAAGTGGACCCGACTGGCTCTTTTGTCTCTTAGGTTGCTAGTTAGCAACACAGTGGGACTACGTGAGGCTGCGCATAGCATGATTGGCTTCTCTTAAATGGCACCCTATTCTCTACATAGTGTGAGAAATTAGTCTATTTTGAGAGTACACTTGACTATGGCCCTGCAGTTAGAAAATTACCCCTCTTTCCCCTTCCCAGAAAAATACCCCTCTTTCCCCTTCCCGAGAGGTATAGGACCCCCCCCCCCGCCCCCACCCCGAGAGATCGACTTGAGGGCAAACATGAACTCCAAGACTCAGCACTGCAGGCTTAAATACACATCTGAGACTGGTAGAGGGGCTCTGAGCTATAGCGGTGCAGTCACCTGAGGCATCCATACGTTCCAACCTTCATTTCCCCCCAGGTGCTGGGTACCACGGACAGGAGGATGCAACTCATTTGTGACCTCTTACAGTAGCATATCCCTGCAGGCTATTTCTGACAACTGGGATCGGGGAGATAGTTTCTCACTGGCAGAGTGACCCCAAGTATTAAACCCCTTTTTTAGACAGGTGGGGGGTGAGGAGCGGCTGCTCTGCGTACGTTCTGCCAGGCTAGCGTAGGCCTGAGGAGATGTAGGTCAGAGCAGGGCCAGGAATAACCAGGCCTGGACGGGTCCCTATAGATGGGATGTCCTTTTAGGGATCCCCACAATAACCCCAGGACATCTGCTGCTATTCTGGGGTGTTGTCGGCAACCAAACTTTTCCAAACGCTGCTTAATCAGTCAGTTACTTGAAAAGAAGAAAAAAAATGGTATCAGAATTTGATATTTTTGTACTTTTTTTAAGCTTTTAAAATAGGTTGGCTGTTTTTCCCAGAAAGGCTGTGAAGGTTTTGGTTCAGTACTGCAATGAAACTAAAGCTTTAGTATTGTCATTACCATGTYCCCAAGGGCCATTGTATCTTTTGCTAAGACAACTTCACTGCCCATAATTTCCTCTGAGAATTGTTCAGTTATTTTAGGTGGTTTTCTAGAATTGGTTGGAATTGAGGTTAACACGATTTAAAAGGTTGTGTTTTTACTCAGTGGTTAGGTTTGTGTTGGGTGGAGGGCCCGACTGTAGATGCCACACCTCAACTATCACAACCCTCCCCAGACACAAAACCTTTATTCTCCATTCTGTGGCGTTTTGTAAAGTCTTTTAGAATCATGCCTGTAAAATGAGAATATTTTCTGTAGAATTCTGCCCATAGAATTTTCTGTAGAATTCTGTCAGCAAGTTTCTATAGAATGAATCAGCATTCTTTAGTTTTAGAGGACATCTCATAAGTAGTCACATAACAATGATGAATTACATACAATTTTCAAAACACACTCCAGTTACATGGCATTGAAACACAGGCAAATACATCATCATCATCTTATCATTGTCTCTGTGTGTGTGTGTGTGTGTGTGTGTGTGTGTGTTATTGAAATGGCATTTAAAAAAATATATATATTTATTTTCATCCAGGACGCAATCCTGTAATTGTGATTTGCGCCCTTATCCTAAAAATACCTTCCCTTCTGTCCCCCCTGTGCTCAGATTGAAGTTGTGACTGGGATTGTGTCATGCCCCATGCCTGTCAGGCAGGTCAGAGAGGTGAGCTCCCCACGGAGATCCCCAGTAAGTTCACCCTTCACATGGACCTGAAAGCCGCCTGGTCTAGGAGCCTCCACGGCCTCCTTGGCTTCCGTAGAACCCGAATGACCTGAAACAAAGGATACTCCGTAGGAGTATAGTGGTTGTGACGTTAACCAATCAAAAAGCTTGCTGGGGAATTTATAATAATAATAATTGGGGAGACGGTTGCACGCACCCTGATTTTTTTAAGCCTACTCCTGGGTTGAACAGAACTATGGAGACCCAGCATGAAAATGGTTTAGTCCAACCGTAGACGTAATGTGGGTCTGTGCAACCAGYAGTTTGTGGATGCCCAGAAGGAGTATGATGGTGGAACGGCTTGCTGGTGGGGTGAACATAGCCATTGGAAAGCTTGATGAGTGGTATTGATTTAACTTCCAATCGCACACAAGGAATCAGTGTTTCATCAGAAATTGGGTATCAGGTTTGCGGTGGCCACAGGAAATTAGCATTATAGTAGGTATTCAGTGCTCAGTGGACGTTAACTTCCCATTTTAGGCTATTGGTTTTCCGTTAGTTGCTCATTCATACTTGGTAATGTTAACAGCTATTCCGGTTCCTGTTCAAAAACAGAAAAGTGTACAGTATTTCTATTTGAATGTGATTTACAAAGGTTTGTATAGCAAGTGAGTTATCTATTCCAGTGCTTTGTTAGGGGGGGTCTTTGCTCACCAAGTGACTTTTTTTTTGTTGTTGTGTGGATTACTTTCATTTTTTGCGACATGAAGAAGAAAAATGGAGAGAGAGAGAAAAAACAACTACGTTTTGAAATGCGTGTAGTACAAGTGTGAAAAAACGACTAGGCCTTGTCTTGCCAAACTAACCTTTTAACTGGATGCTTTGCATGGGGCTTCCTATGCAAAGTGCCCTGATTAAAAGTTATTTAACTTAGTGAGTGAGCTCAAACATCCAAGTGAACTAAACTTGCATTTTAATTTGACTAAGTCTCAAATGGACACGCTGCATGACTAATTGAGCAGAGGTGATTAAACACAGGATCTGCAACTGTCTCTAGGCAGCTCTCTGGCCATGTTAAGACTTTTGGCAGTTGATGCTGTTTTTCTAATCTGATCATGGAATTTCTGATCTTGGAATTCMGAACACATCGTGTGTCTCTACACTTAGGTTTAAATGTGTCTGACATAGCCACATAGTGGATTCCCTTTTTCCCTGCACTGTTTTCAAATGCCAGTATGCATACTGCAAATGGTGGAATAGGCTAAATATGGTGACACAACTTGATGCCAGTAGCTAGCCTCTGTAGCAACGTTAAAGGGATTGCAAACAGGTTACCRTAACTGTAGCCAAACCCCCCAAAAATTATTCTAAATATTAGCTTGCTGGCTAGCAAAACATGTTCCTCACACGCTAGGAACGTATTTCTTCAACATTTATAATGAAAATGAGCATGTCGCATGAATGAAATCTAAAAATGTATTAAATAAAACAAATTGGACTGAGACTGGACCGTTCAGGATAATCCACCGCACTCTTATGAATGTCTAACCCTGGGGTAATTTCATTTTTCAGCTGGACAATTAAACCATTTTTATACCAAAGACACGCCAGAATAGCTTCCAATAGGCGTTGAGGTTTCCTGAGTGGTCCAGTCTCAATCTTGACTKAAATTTGCTTRAAWMYSMGASAMRRKKTKWRWRTGTKYTSWSMYSYSMSASWCTSTKTTTTTTWTTTTTWTATAACTTAAAGTTCAAATAAGCTAAACCATAGTCTGTCACATCACATAGCGATCGACGACGGCTGACCGAACATCATCGCTCRACTGATGACCGCAGTCAGCCTGCAGGCGTCCGGCCCACCACAAGCGTGTGATGRGCCAAGTYATCATCCCAGGCCAAACCCTGACCTAACCCGGCGCYGCCCTTTGGGACTCCCAGTCACAGCCAGTTATGACACAGTCTGGGATCGAACCCGGGTCTGTAGTGACACCTCAAGCCTTAGACACTGCGCCACTTTGGAGGCCCTATAGTAATACATTTTATTGTAATACCGCCCAACCCTACTCACTAATCTTAACCCCCGGGACAGGTTGTGTCCCAGAACAAGGAGGAATAGAAAGGTATGTCTTTGTCAAATTGTTACCCTGTTAGAGCTGGCCCGGTCAACTGTAAAGTTTGGTGGAGAAGGAATAATGGTCTGGGGCTGTTTTTCATGGTTCCCGGTCAACTGTAAACGTCTAGGAGCAACAACGGCTCAGCCGCGAAGTGGTAGGCAGAGTCCAGGAGAACACTACCTAACCCCAATGCACAGTGCCAACTGTAAAGTTTGGTGGAGAAGGAATAATGGTCTGGGGCTGTTTTTCGTGGTTCGGGCTAGGGCCCCTTAGTTCCAGTGAAGGGAAATCGTAAATGACTAAAACCATATTTTAATGTATGTAGAAAATATATTGGAGCAATATTTTTTTTCTTCTGAGATCATCTTTGCGAACTAACAATCATCAAAATAAAAAAACGAGACAGTCAGAATCTAAAATGTCATGTCATTCGGCACCGTATTGATTGTGTTTATAAGCTTGAGTCGCTCAGATGGCATAAGAACACGGCGTAAGGCAAAATGTGTAGAATTTCAGGATATTAGCTTTATAGCAGCGGACGGCCTTTAGCACTGCGCCATTGCCCACACCTACACACAAACGCCGCTACTCCTGGAGGAAACGCTAACGTCAAAATGTAATATTTGTTGACAAATATTCTGTGTTCGTGTTTTTCACTAAATCATTGGAATGAACGGTTTCGTGTGGTTTCTCCTCAGTGTACTGTAGGTGACCGGTGACCTTTAACCTTAATGTTAGTCTCAAATGGCTCCTTATTGCCTATTCAYTGCGTTACTTTTGACCAGGGACCAAATTGAGAATAAGGTGCCATTTGGAATACACACTAAGTGATGCTCCTAAACCTGGTTGTTGGGAAGAAAATAAAAAAAACCCTGCTGGAAACATTGTACCTTGTGTTAACCTACTCCCCAGGCCCCCAAGAAGCTCGTGGTTAAGAAAGAGTGGAAAGAGAAACGTGACACCAACGAAGAGAGCAAGGAGAACCAGAAGGCCAAGTCGGACGACTCTGGAGAGGAGAAGAACGGAGACGAGGACTCTCAGAAGAATGGACAGAAGAAAAAAGGTGGGTGTTTTTTTTTTTTTTTTACTAAGGGTTGACCTCTTACTCTTTTTAACTAAACTACAGAGTGTATGGAAAGTGCATTTTCACATATGTAGACACCGGAGATGGTGAATATGAGGTTAAAAAGTGGTGTAATTTCCTTTAAAAAAAAAATAGTTTTTACAGAGCTCAGGGAAACAGAACCCTGTGCGGTAGGACATCCGACCTAAGGGCTTTTACACAGAACAAATGTTTGTCTGAACACACAAACTATAACAAATAGCCAGTCATTGTGTTAACATCAATGACGTCGTGACTTGATTAACAGTATTCGGGAAAAGCTGTCTTTTGTTTTTAATTTACACTCATGCTGTAGGCCTAAACAATGTAGGAATATCCATTCCCACTTGAGGAAAATTAATCATGTTTACTAAATGTTTTGCATGGTGCAGGCCCCAGTCTGGCTTTGTAGTGACTACTACTCCGAGTCTAACCCTCACGGAGTAGGAGGCGATGCAGGCAGGGAGATGTTTTGGCAGTAATAAAGGGTTGAAATTCCACCGGTCTGCCAGCCAGCGAGTGTTTTCTGACCTTCGGAATGAGGTTTTTCCTTACTGACTAGAGCGAGAGAGGGAGAGCGAGAGACTTGCCTCTTTCTGGCTCTGCAATGCTCTTATTCCCCCTTCCCTTTCACCCCGGGCACCCTGTCTTTAAAAGAGTCCCCTCGGGCAAACGGTTCAGGTCTATCACAACCAAACCCTCCTGTCACCCGAACAGTGTTGCCTTCCCCCCCCCCCCCCCTGTGGCCCTCACCAACTGCCCACCTGGTCCACGTTTGCCTTCCTACTTGGACTATGCACCCTGCACTTTCATCCTGCAACTGCACTCCGCACTGCCTTAGATCTCTGCCACTGACAGACTCTCGTGTGTGTGTGTGTGTGTGCCTCTTTCTGGCTCTGCAATGCTCTTTTTCTCTCTCTCGATCTTCCTCCCTTTATCCATCCCTCCCTTTATATAAATGCAACATGTAAAGTCTTGGTTTTTAATGAGCTGAAATAAAATTACCGAGAATTTTTCCAAATGCACTAAAAAAWATATTTCTCTCAAATTGTGCACAAATTTGTTTACATCCCTGTTAGTGAACAGTTCTTTCTTGCCAAGATAATCCATCCACCAGACAGTTGTGGCATGCCAAGAAGCGGATTAAACGGCATGATCATTACACAGGTGCACCTTGTGCTGGGGCCAATAAGGCTACTCTAAAATGTGCAGTTTTGTCACACAACACAATGCCACAGATGTCTCAAGTTTTGAGGGAGTGTGGAATTGGTATGCTGACTGCAGGAATGTCCACCAGAGCTGTTGCCAGAGAATTAAATGTTCATTTTCTCTTCCATAAGACTCCTCTAATGTCGTTTTAGAGAATTTGGCAGTACGTCCAACCGGCCTCACAACCACAGACCACGTGTATCCACGCCAGCCCAGGACCTGCAACCATCCTGCTTCTTAACATGCGGGAGATATATGGTTGTTCCTGTGACTGTAGTCATTTGGCTGACCAAAAATGTCATCCAAAATTCCAAAATGAGYATCACAGCCCTAATCTCTACACATAGTTGTAATTTATAGTGCAGTCTGTACTGTTTATAGCTTCAGTGTTCATAGTGCGGTCTCTAGTGTTTACCTTCAGTGTTCATAGTGCAGTCTGTAGTGTTTATAGCTTCAGTGTTGATAGTGTACATACTATATGAGGATATATTGTATTTTTTTGTGTATTGTCTCTAACTCTGCAGCACCGTTTCACTGAGTGAAATTCGTGTTCATGCAAATGTATTTGGAGAAATAAATATGATTCGTTATTCTCTCACCGACGCCTTCAGCAGACAGGGCCACGTCACTCTTACTCTCCCAGAGTGCACTGTCAAGAGTGACGTGGCCCTGTGCCTATCTGCTGACGGTGTAGGTGAGAATCACTTCKGTTCAACGGTGCTCGCTCTAGTCTCCTGCCCTCGAGCACACTCCACTAACAGAGCACTGACACCGCCAACTGGCCAGAAAGGGTACTACACCTCTGGCTGAATAAAAACATGGGCRTCACTGTTCCAGCAATTACAAAACGGATTTGTGCAGAAGACGGAGTAAAACGTGAGGTATTTATTTTAGATGTCAGTGTTTTTATCAGATTTCTCAATAGGGTTTACAGTTCCAGCTGTGAAATCTTATAGGACCTAATAGGCCTACCAGGAGAAGTTACARMGCGCTTGTTGAGTGCTGCTCTGTCRTTYCCCCTGCAACATCAACTAGTTTCCTACTATCCCGGGCCGCCTGCATCTCACACTTGGTCGGACACTAATCAAAACTATTGGTGTTGTGTAAATGTGACAGACAGGTGCCGTTCTAACGTGTGTGTGTGTGTGTGTGTGTGTGTGTGTGTGTGTAGGGAACAAGCACAAGTGGGTGCCGCTGATGATGGAGGTGAAGTCAGAGGGGCCCAGAGAGCGCTCTGCATCCAGGAACAACACCCGTCAGAACGAGGTTCCCAGGATGCCCCCCAACAACAGGAACGACCTCCGAGGTGACTGACATCACCCAGCGACAGCCTGACCCCTTATGTCTGCCTGGTTGGGTACCATATGGCACCCTATTCCCTATATAGTGCACTACTATAGCACCCTATTCCCTATATAGTGCACTACTATAGCACCCTATTCCCTATATAGCGCGCTACTATAGCACCCTATTCCCTGTATAGTGCGCTACTATAGCACCCTATTCCCTATATAGTGCGCTACTATAGCACCCTATTCACTACTTTTGACCAGGTTCAGTATTCCCTTCAGAAAATATTCACACCCCTTTACTTTTTCTACACTGTGTTGTTACAGCCTGAATTTAATATAGATTAAATTTATATATTTTTTTGGGGGGGGGCATTGATCTAAACACAATACCCCAAGTGGAATTGTGTTTTTAGACATTAATTTTACAAATGAACTACAAATGAAAAGCTGACATGTTGTTAGTCCATAAGTGTTTAACCCTTTTGTTACGGCGAGCCTAAATCAGTTCAGGAGTACAAAATGTGCTTAACAAGTCACACAATAAGTTACATAGACTCATTCTGTGTGCAATATGTGGTTAATGTGATATTTTTGATTGACTACCTCATCTCTGTTACCCCACTCATACAATTATCTGTAAGGTCTCTCAGTCGAGCAGTGAATTTCAAAGGAAACCGTTCAGGGATTTCACTGAGGCCAATGGTGACTTTAAAATGGCTGTGATAGGAGAGAACTTGACCTTGTTGTGGTCCAGTCCCAGTTAAATAAAGGTTAAATAAATGTAAAAAAAATATACACACACACACACACACGCACACGCACACACACACACACAGACAGACTCACAGCTGTAATCGTTGCCAAAGGTGATTCTAACATGTATTGACTCAGGGGGTTGAATACTTATCTAATCCAAATTGTTTTTATGTAGTTGTATTTAATTCTTTTTTTATGTTGACCTTAGTGTTTTGTTTAGATTGCTGTAAAAAAACACACACTTAACTCTATTTTGTTMTCACTTTGTAACACAACAAAATGTGAAGTCAAGGGGTGTGAATACTTCTTGAAGGCACTGTAGTGCATTGAATCTGACTGGGCCAATAGGGGATGGATAGGTGCAGTGATGATTTTAGCATATAAATCTTGATGGGGCAAAAGAAAATACAACATTTGGGGTGAATGCCAGCAAAGCCACTACACAACACTAAACAATACATTAATTGCAYTATAACGGTGACAAACGGTGCCCACAAAYTGTTAGGGCCTACATAAARCTGTCCCAACAGCAGAGCTTTCTTTTCAGCAMCATGGAGTGAAYCCTTACCWCTRCTRCWCCTGGYTATCAGYGGAGCCTTGTCTGGMAGCGAAACAGTTMATWCAGCCTCATTTACTGCCTTTAAAAAAAATAAAACAAGTTGATATGGCGGACTTGTTTAAACAAATGTAGTTTCTGCTGACAATCTACACCTGCATTGCTTGCTGTTTGGGGTTTTAGGCTGGGTTTCTGTACAGCACTTTGAGATATTAGCTGATGTACGAAGGGCTATATAAAAAAATAAAATAAAAATAATGTACAAACTATGGAATAATGGGACGATGAGCGGATAAGAGACAATCTGTAATTTCGATTAAGACGTTAATGAGCAAGCTAGGATGGACGTAACATTCGTCAATATACCTATTTGTATAGCACTTTTTAAATGTACAGAGACAGAATTCATAACATGGGCCATTCTTAGTGTTCTCCCTGTACGAGTCAGAACCGTAGGATAACTGAAGGGGGCATATAAACACACAATGAAAGTGATTACAATATTCGATGATTACATTTCTCTAAAACAGGTTATCGGCTATATGTGCACCACCAAGCCAGAACAATAGCCAAAATTAATAGGTGAAAGTCCACATTAAGTACACAATAATGAGAAAATATTTTTTTAAAGGGTGTACCCTTTAATTAATCTGGTACCTAGCAAGGGATTTGTAAATTCATATAAATTCATATGAATATATTTATTTTAACTTTCTTCTTTATGTATGAAGTGAGACATCCGTTTAAACAATAATTTAACATTTGAATGGTCTAAATGCTATATGTAATATATAATAATTTGACTCTGCGGGAACAAGGCTTAGTTTATCTTTATAAAGTGGTCAACATTTTACATTTTAATTTAGTTTATTTTTGTGTGTTTTGTTAACTTAAAATGACACAACGATTAGGTTCCAGTTCAACGTTTTACTAAACCGTATGTCCACAGTACATGGTTGCCATAGCACTCAGGTCAGGTCCATCTCCAGTGACACTCCCACGCAGGCATACTAACAACAGACTGATGGCACCGTAATAACAGAAATATATAGGGATACTTTAAAATAAACTTAACAGTTTTACATATATTTTTTTTCTCAGACTGGCACAGCGGGAAGTACGAGCGTGAATGTCGTGAGGACCATGATGAGGTGTCCAGCGTGAAGAGTGAGGGTGCTCCCTTCCGTGCCGGGTTCCGGGGGCGTGGTCGTGGCAGAGGCAGGGGCCGGGGACGAGGCAGAGGAGGTAGCAGAGGTAAGCTCTCTGTGTAAATGAACAGATATGGTATCGTATCTAGTTGGATGAGAGCCACGCTCTTAAGTGATTGAAGAACAGCAATGTCCTAATAGCATTTTATTGAGAGTAGTGTGTAGAAAGTAACACASTACACTAGCAAAGATTTAAAACTCCATTTCAGGTCTGTTTTTAGTACTGAAGTCTTAAAATACATAATTATTTTCATTTGTGTGGTTCCAAGGCTCTCTCTCTCTCGCGCTCTCTCTCTCTCTCTTGTGTGGCTGTGCTCATGGCTTTGCCTTTGTCCGATGTAACCCTGATCTGGCCCCACTAAGGATACAGTAAAAACTATTTCATAACAACCGGAGTGTGGTAGTACTAGGCGACCCTGTGATCCCTCAGTTGCCACGGGTGGAGGCAGGGAGCCTGGGCCTGCTGGTTCTAGCACCAGTCTCTCCCCTCTGGCTTCGCCACAGGAAACACTGCCCCCCCCCCCCTTTCGTTTGAGGGAAAGTGGGAGGAACAAGGGAAGTAGAGCAAAGTTAACACACTCCTTCCACCTGACCCACCCACTGTCATTATGAAACCTGCCGTTCTTCTCCTTCTTACTAGGCCGAGATCCCCCTGTTTGGAGTTTTATCCCCCCCCCCCCTCCCACAGGAACAACACCGTTCAGCAACTAAGAATGTTTTCCTGACAGGAAGCCAATATTTAAATTCTCTCTCTCTTTGCTGATCTTTAGATGAATATTTACTCTTAGCTCTGTCAGCTTGCTCTGATTTTTAGAGTGTATTCGCACGCCTTCCTAGGCTCAACAGCTGTGCTGCAAATTGTCTCTGCTGTAGCTTTGTTTATTTTAGTAGGTATGTGACAGCCGCCCAGTAATGGTTGACTACTGCCTTGTCTCCTGCCAGGTCACTATGACTACCATTACGGCTACAAGGCCTACGACGGGAAGGACGGCGCCTACACGCGCGAGAGTTTGGCGCTCCAGTGACCTACTACTATGACAACATGAGCAGCAACGAACCTGTACTCCGTAGACCAGGACTGCTCAAGGACTACATCAAGAGGCAGATGTGAGTACTGCCGTTTGGTTACTATGCTTTAGAACTACTGCCGTTGGTTACTACGGTTACTACGCTTTAGAACTACTGCGCGTTGGTTACTGCGCTTTAGAACTACTGCGCCGTTGGTTACTACGGTTACTACGCTTTAGAACTACTGCCGTTGGTTACAACGCTTTAGAACTACTGCCCGTGGGTTACTACGCTTTAGAAACTGCCGTTGGTTACTACGGTTACTACGCTTTAGAACTACTGCCGTTGGTTACTACGTTACTACGCTTTAGAACTACTGCCGTTGGTTACGGCGCTTTAGAACTATTGTCGTTGGTTACTACAGTTATACGCCTTTAGAACTACTGCCGTTGGTTACAACGCTTTAGAACTACTGCCGTTGGTTACTTACGGTTACTACGCTTTAGAACTACTGCGTTGGTTACAACGCTTTAGAACTATCTGTGCTTGGTTTACGTAACGTACTCGTGACTACGGTTACTACGCTTTAGAACTACCTGCCGTTGGTTACTACGGTTACTACGCTTTAGAACTACTGCGTTGTTACTACGGTTACTACGCTTTAGAACTACTGCCGTTGGTTACGGCGCTTTAGAACTATTGTCGTTGGTTACTACAGTTACTACGCTTTAGAACTACTGCCGTTGGTTACTACGGTTACTACGCTTTAGAACTACTGCCGTTGGTTACTGCGCTTTAGAACTACTGTCGTTGGTTACTACGGTTACTATGCTTTAGAATTACTGCCGTTGGTTACTGCGCTTTAGAACTACTGCCGTTGGTTTAGGCGCTTTAGACTATTGTCGTTGGTTACTACAGTTACTACGCTTTAGAACTACTGCCGTTGGTTACTACGGTTACTATGCTTTAGAATTACTGCCGTTGGTTACAACGCTTTAGAACTACTGCCGTTGGTTACTACGGTTACTATGCTTTAGAATTACTGCGTTGGTTACAACGCTGTTAAGAATACTGCCGTTGGTTACTCACGGTTACTATGCTTTAGAATACTGCCGTTGGTTACGGCGCTTTAGAACCTATGACCGTTGTTACGGCGCTTTAGAACTACCTGCGTTGGTTACGGCGCTTTAGAACTACTGCGTTGGTTACGGCGCTTTAGAACTACTGCCGTTGGTTACGGCGCTTTAGAACTACTGCGTTGGTTACGGCGCTTTAGAACTACTGCCGTTGGTTACGGCGCTTTAGAACTACTGCCGTTGTTACGGCGCTTTAGAACTACTGCCGTTGGTTACGGCGCTTTAGAACTACTGCCGTTGGTTACGGCGCTTTAGAACTACTGCCGTTGGTTACGGCGCTTTAGAAACTACTGCCGTTGGTTACGGCGCTTTAGAACTACTGCCGTTGGTTACGGCGCTTTAGAACTACTGCCGTTGGTTACGGCGCTTTAGAACTACTGCCGTTGGTTACGGCGCTTTACACTACTGCCGTTGGTTTACGGCGCTTTAGAACTACTGCCGTTGGTTACGGCGCTTTAGAACCTACTGCCGTTGTTACGGCGCTTTAGAACCACTGCCGTTGGTTACGGCGCTTTAGACACCACTGCCGTTGGTTACGGCGCTTTAGAACACTGCCGTTGGTTACGGCGCTTTAGAACTACTGCGTTGCGTTACGGCGCTTTAGATCTACTCTGCCGTTGGTCATTGTTATTTTCAGGGTTGAAATAATGTAAATAACCTATGCTGTTTTAGCAGACACTTTCAACCAAAAGGATTGGCATTCATGCGTGTATACTTTGTCATATGGGTGGCCCAAGAATATAACATGGAATCTGAATTTAGGTGTACATAGGCGGCCTATAATTTCCATGATCAAATTCCATCTTCAATACAACGGATTGTAGTTGAAATTCCAGTTATTTTCASTCCAAAACGAAGCTGAGAACATAGCCAAATATTTAGTCTCAACACTTTCCCCATTGTATCATTGTACTCCCTGACGAGGGCTTTGCCAACAACAAAAACATTCTTCAGATTTTGTTCTATTGAGCATGTCTTCATAATAAAGGCATTGTGATTCTAGGAAGACTGATTTTGTTGACTTCCTGCATTTTCTCCGTAGTGAGTATTACTTCAGCCTTGACAACCTGGAGCGGGACTTCTTCCTGCGTAGGAAGATGGATCAGGAAGGCTTCCTGTCTCTTGGCCTGGTCGCTAGCTTCCACAGGGTGCAGGCCCTCACCACCGACGTCAACCTCATCATAGAGGTACGTACGTTCCCCTTCTTAGCTGTTTCTAGCAAGATGGCGGATGGCTCTAGAAATAGATACGTCTCTCTACCTTCAGAACTCATCAGTTTTTAGAATTTGTAGATAATTCAAGGCTTTTTCATCGAGTTTTGACTTCTCAACAAAAAAACACTCTGCAGTAGTTTCTTTCCCTCTTAAGTTTTTAGAAGTGTTTGAATGTAATGCAGRAATGTGGTTCCAACTTGCCAGGCACTGAGAATAATCTAGATCAGGGATGTCGAACATTCAGACAGGGTGCCTGATTCGGTCAGCAAAGGGGTCCAATCCTGCCCTCGTGTGGTTTTTGTAAAAAAATAAAAACACACAAAACACACATGCGTATACGATAGATGGGTAGATACTATTTCATTGTGTTTCCTACCCTGAACACTCTTAAATCTACCCTTAGTCTTTAAAGGGTAGCAAAGAGGTGGAGATTATTGAAATGAAGATCCGCCGAAAGGTGGAACCCGAGAAGTGGCCTCTACCGGGTCTTTCCATGGGACCGGACCACAACCAAGTCGATCTGACCCAGCTCATCCACTGCCCAGAGTTCGTGCCCCGGCAGACGCCCGCTGAGCAGACAGGTAATAGCAGCTACACCCCTCCAACTGTAGAACAGATACCCACTCGTTCTGTCTGTGACTATCCCGTTTAGCTACTCAAAATATTATATATATTATATATATTATATATATTGATCCATCCAGTCAGCCACATGCACTTTAACAGAGTGTGTATTTAGAATCCTATCGAACAGACCTGTGTATGTATGTACCTGTCTGTCTGTCCATGTATTCACTGTGAAAACAGACGGTTGTACACTTGGCCATACAGAGTTGCTATATAAGCAGATGGCTATACTCAGCTGTCTAGCCAGCCACAGTCACCGTATACTTGCTAGTGTCTCACTATCCACTTATAGCATTACAACACCCCGGTAAAGGCTAAACGCCTCCCATGTTGGCTCAGTTTTGGGCCCAGCCTAGACACCTGAGTTTGTTTTATTATATATTATTTTTTAAGGGTGGGGGTATACAGTGTGATACTGTGAGGTGGACTCATTCTGATTCAGTCAAGGGCTCTCTTGCTGTGTCAAGTAGACCCTGATTAGGCACAGCTGATTTAGTCCATTGGGTTGCTTATCTGGTGAGCTCACTCACCTGTCTGTCCACCTTGTACATCTGTAGGCTTGTCTGTCTGTCTGTCCACCTTGCACATCTGTAGGCTTGTCTAATGATCACCTGTCTGTCCACCTTGTACWTCCTGTAGGCTTGTCTACACTAGGGATCACCTGTCTGTCCACATGGTACATCCTGTAGGCTTGTGTAGGGATCACCTGTCTGTCCACATGGTAAATCCTGTAGGCTTGTCTAGACTAGGTATCACCTCTAGTCAATCTAATCGACATAATCTGCTCCAGGGTCTCCCCGGTCCTCCACGCCCGCCAGGGGCTCGACCAGGACCTCCAAGCAGCCCAAGGTGGAGCAGGACGTGTCCAACCTGAAGAGCATGTCCAAGGGCCTGTCGGCAAGTCTCCCCGACCTGGACTCTGAGTCCTGGATCGAGGTGAAAAAGAGGCCCAGGCCCTCCCCGGCCCGACCCAAGGTGAGGAGAGGGACGGAAGGGGGATTCTAATCTCACAATACGATATTATCGCCATATTTGGGTGCCGATATGATTATATATTGCAATTCTCACAATTCTATGTGTGTTGCGATTTCAACACTGATTTTATTGCGATTTGTTGTTGCTCACCATATGTCTGCTGCAGAGGGACGAGAGTCATGAGAAAAYTAGTTTTGATCAGTCAATKAAATAGAAGTGCTGAAAAACAGAGTTGTCTCCCTATTTAAAAAACAAGATGGAGGACAAGCTATGAAGGAAAAATACTGGAGTTTTGGTGCAGGTAAAGCYAACTAGCGCAAAAAATAATATTGCGAAATTGTCAAAACGATATGACAGAATGTGTAATATTCCTAATGTAGTCTACATTTATTCCCCCCCCCATTCGCTTATATGGATATCAGGGCAATGTTGCATCGTCATGCTTGCAACAAAACCCAATCCTTGCAACATGATGCTTGCTACAAAACCCATTGGTTATAAAGGCTTCCTTCAAGACACTTACAACCAATTTCATGACCTAATATCAGCATCCCAAATGGCACCCTATTCCCTATTTAGTGCACTACTTTGGACCAGATCCTTAGTCAAAAGTAGTGCACTACATAGGGAATAGGGTGCCATTTGGGGGTATGTCCATACCTCTACATTGCCCTCTCTCCACTTGTCTCCCTCTCCCCCTTTGTCATCCATCCATACCTCCCTCCCTCCTCCCTGGGCGTTAACTGATGGTAGACCCCCTCGTTGCAGCAGAAGGAAGAGGCTGTCTCCCCGGTGCCTCAGCCAGGACCCAGCCCGATCCCCTCGGCCTCCCCAGCCCAGGCCTCAGCCACGGGAGCCAAGGAGGAGCAGGACGAGCCCGAGGAGCTGGACTTCATGTTTGACGAGGAGATGGAGCAGATCGATGGTCGMCGGAACACCTTCACCGACTGGTCCGACGACGACTCGGACTGCGAAATCGCCGACAACGACGTTAACAAAATCCTCATCGTGACTCAGACGCCGCCCTACCTACGTAAGCATCCGGGTGGCGACCGCACAGGCCACCACACGTCACGCTCTAAGCTGACCAACGAGCTGGTGAAGGTGATCAACGACGGCCTGTACTACTACGAAGCGGATCTTTGGGATGACAACTACGAACCCGAGTACGCCACCATCAAGGTCAGTCCCTTTCACTGAGACGTCGACTCCGTAGTCGGGTAGCAAGCACTCTTAACTAGAATAGATACAGTCATGAAAGAAAGGAAAGTCGAGTTAAACCCACAGGGATTAGTATTTGTTTGTTTTCAATTTGTTTTTACGAGTGTTGCCGATGGGAATGTGGTGAATAGCAGAATTTTYCCCCCTAACTAACTATTTAGGGAATAGCCTAGCCAATTCCATATCTCTAGTTAAATTAGGCATGTTACCAAGCTTCCACCAGGCCCAGAAACTATTTCTACAATAATAAACGATAACAAACAAACTGTTATGAACATCGTTTCTGTACCACTGATATATAACTTAAGTGGGCTATTCTGAAAAGTTCCAGGTGTCTATTCTGGCTGCAGTGTGGACGTTTCTGTCCAAGGCCTTATCACACGCGTGGTGTCTGTTTCTGGATGTGGCGGGCCACAGGATGGTCGTATTTTGAATGTGTGTTTGTTGTCCCTGCTCTCATTGTGACAGGGCTCTTTGTGTCGTTCACGTGCCCCCCCAATCCAGTGGTGTGTGGAAAAAGAGTTCCCTTGTTTATAAATAAACCCTAACTAGGCTGCCTCCGCTTAGCTAAGGGCTCTGTAAAGTGGGTTACAGGGGGGGRAAAATGGCTCTTCAAATGTCTTCAGAGGTAACTTCGCTAGACTTCGCGATGGCTGGGGCTGGAAATGTAAGTGTTGTTTCAAAATGGCACCCGTTTCCTCATTTTTGGTGCACTGCTTTTGACCAGAGTCCTATGGGCCCTGGTCAAAGCAGTGCTCTATATGGGAAATATCTTGCCATTTAGGACGCAGTGTAGAATTACAGTTTAGTCGTTGTTGTTTTTGCTATTTTTCTACCAGTTTTGTCTTAGAGGAAAGTTGATGATTCTGTGTTGTGTTTTAGAGATCGTTACCGTTGACCATCCAGGCCAGTTTGAAATGGACTGGGATGAAATGGCAGTTAGATTGAAGGCTGTAATGTAGCCTTGTAGTTTCTTGGTCACCATGCCCTGTTGGCGTGTGTGTCCAACCATCACCAAACCATTAGAAGGTACATTAGGCTACATAGATCATTGCTGATGACAGACCATTAACTATTTCCTCCGGCTTTTATTGTTTTGGCTCTTGAGAAAAACAACAAAATGTTTTGGACATGAAATGAGGCATGGTCAAATGTTTGGCTTTTTGAATGATCATCGCCTGGACACATAACTGCTAGTCCTGGACTAAAAAGCACGTTCAATGGAGAATCTCACATTTTTATTCTAGGACTGGGCTTAAATCTACCTTTCTGGGGAAACAAACCAGCCCACTTAAGTTTGACCACTGTCTCACTGAGGCTCTCTGCCATGTTGTCTCTGCAGCAAGAGGTGGAGAACTTCAAGAAGGTTCACCTGATCAGCCGAGAGGAGTTTGACTGTCTGACCCCAGAGCCCCCTGTCGACCCCAACCAGGAAGTACCCCCGGGACCCCCCAAGCCCCAGCAGAGTGAGTACCACGGACTACACACACACACACACACACACGAGGCAGACACGGACTACACACACACAAACGGGGCAGACACGGATGGGCGCGTGCGCACCGACAAGACGCAGACCTCTCAATAAAACAGGGGTTACACAGCTGTGGCCTATCCAGTGCCAAGCTCAACCACTCAACTGAACCAACAGGAAATGACACCATAGAGCAGAATAATGAGTTGGAAGTGGTTCTATGGCTTTTGCAACACACACTGAAAAGCTTGGAAACTATAGCAATACCTCCACAAGATACCTGTCTTACTCATGTGCATATCCTTTATATAGCTGTGATACTAAAATGACCCATAACTGTATTCCAGATATCACTCATGACTCTCTCGCATCTYTCAGTTCCTGTAGACGCCTTGGCGAACAAACTGTTCGGTGCCCCTGAGCCTTCCACAATAGCACGCTCCCTCCCGACTACTGTGCCTGACTCACCCAACTACCGCAGTGCCCGGACACCCCGCACGCCTCGCACCCCGCACCGGAAGGACCCGCCCATGACGCCCCGCTTCTACCCTGTGGTGAAGGAGAGCCGGCCTGTCGACGCCATGGTAACAAATAAGAGTTTCTGCCATTTAGCTTCAACTCATGTTAGATCTCCTAGGGAACAGCCTGTTAGATCTCCTAGGGAACAGCCTGTTAGATATCCTAGGGAGCAGCCTGTTAGATCTCCCAGGGAACAGGCCTGTTTAGATCTTCCTAGGGAGCAGCCTGTTTAGACCTCCCAGGGAACAGCCTGTTAGACCTCCAGGGAACAGCCTGTTAGACACTCCCAGGGAACCAGCCTGTTAGACCTCCAGGGAACAGCCTGTTAGACTCCCAGGGAACAGCCTGTTAGATCTCCAGGGAACAGCCTGTTTGATCTCCCGGGAACAGCCTGTTAGATCTCCCAGGGAACAGCCTGTTAGATCTCCCAGGAACAGCCTGTTAGACATGCTCAGGAACAGTACCGTGTTTAGATCTCCCAGGGAACAGCCCTGTTTAGACTCAGGTCTCCTGAAGCTACCGAGTGAACATCTGTATGCATATTCTCCCAGGGAGCGCTGTTAGATCTCCCAGGGAGCCGCCTGTGACTAGATCTCCCAGGGAGCCGCCTGTTTAGACCTCCCAAGGGAGCCGCTGTTAGACCTCCCAGGGAACCGCCTGTTAACTCCCAGGGAACCGCTGTTAGACCTCCCAGGGAACCGCCTGTTAGACCTCCCAGGGAAACCGCCTGTAGACTCCAGGAACCCTGTTAGACCTCCCAGGGAACCGCCTGTTAGACCTCCCAGGGAACAGCCTGTTAGACCTCCCAGGGGAGCAGCCTGTTAGATCTCCCCAGGGAACGCCTGTTAATCTCCCGGGAACAGCCTGTTAGATCTCCCAGGGAGTAAGTTGCCATGAAAAGTATTTGCCCCTTTTCAAATTTTTGCAACTTTTGCATATTTTTGATACAGAATGTTATCAGATCTACAACCAAAASCTAATATTAAATAAAGGAAACCTGAGTGAACAAATAACACAACAATTACATATTTCAGAAACAAAGTTATGTAACACACAATTCCCCCGTGTGGAAAAATKAATTGCCCCCTTTCCACTCGATAGATGGTTGTGCCATGTTTAGCTGCAATGACTGCAACCAAATGCTTCCTGTAATATAWTCAGAAAAGGGGGYAAATACTTTTCCRYAGCAATGTACATATAGATGCTATCAGACTTATACTGCGCATCTGTTTATACATATGATTTGTAAAGTGTCTTTCACTTCAAACTGGTGACTAGGGCTGGTTTTGGGTGTGGGTGTCTTGAATTCTGTCGTTCTCTTGGTGTAGTTAACTGTCCTCTCTCTCTCTCGATCCCTCTCCCCCTTCTCTCTCCAGACCCCCAGAAAAAGGAAGACCAGACACAGCTCTAACCCCCCCATGGAGTGCCACGTTGGCTGGGTGATGGACTCACGAGAACACCGGTCCCGCACTGCCTCYGTCAGGTGAGACAAGTCTCCTCTCCTGTGGTGATTTGCGAACGTGTACACTTGTTTATTTTACCTACAAAAGGCTTTATCTTATGTCATAATTAGAACATTTCACCACAATAACAATTGTTGAAGTTATTGAGTGGTTTACACATTGGTAAATCTACTTCTATGTTCATTTCAGGTTTAATTTATTGTTGATGTTTGTGTATTTAATGACTCGTCCCCTTCTCTCCAGCTCCAACGCCAGCCCCTCAGAGGGTACCCCTGCATTGGGGGGAATTGGCTGCACCCCCCAGTCGCTCCCCAAGTTCCAGCATCCCTCCCACGAACTGCTCAAGGAGAACGGCTTCACTCAACATGTTTACCACAAATACCGTCGGCGCTGCCTAAACGGTACTCATAGATACCCATATTTTTTCCCCCCTGAACACACACACACACACACAGAGAGAGATGGTTCATCACTCATTCACACACTTAACCAGTACAGGCGTGGCACCTTTACCATTTCATATACGGCTTCTATTGCTCACTATCTTCCATTCAGAAACGTTTGACTTTCTAGACTGTGACAAAGTCAGGTTGTCACACACATTTCACATTACACWTGTGTATAAATGATGAGAAACACAGCATATAAATATAAATTGCAGTGGCTTACTTTGATACACAGGTCTACATCCCAAATAGCAACATGTTCCCTACATAGTGCACTACTTTTTGAAAATATGGGGAATAAGTTGGCATTTAGAACACAGCCCACAGCACAGCCATAGTGTCTGACCTTTCACCCCTCTACTCCACCAATCACAGAGCGCAAGCGGTTGGGCATCGGCCAATCCCAGGAGATGAACACGCTGTTCCGTTTCTGGTCGTTCTTCCTAAGGGATCACTTCAACAGGAAGATGTATGAGGAGTTCAGACAGCTGGTGGTGGAGGACGGCAAGGAGGGATACAGGTAAATGTTTCCTTTCATTATTTGCTTAATACTCATCCATCTACAGATTATACATAGATATTTAATTGTATGGAGTGGCCGCGGATCCGACTTTTCCTCGACCTTTCTTCCCGACGGCGAAAGGTTTGAGAGGGTCTGCTCATGTGTGCAGTGTACTCTAGGTAGCGACACAGACGGGCAGTTTAAATAGCGATCGATTGTTCTGTTTTCACCATTTCAAACATTGACTAAGCAGGGGGGGCAGTCAGTCAAAAGTAGAAGTGGTCTTTTTCAGCAACTCAGGCTACGATATGGCAGCATAACTATATAAAGATTACAGCGTCACAAATGTACACGTGTGGTTAAAATGCAGGTTGTTTGTGTAGAACCTCACCCTGTTTGTGCTACTGCATTATCCTTAGTTACAACAGACAGAAGGTTGACGCCTACCGGGGGGGGGGGGTTGGTCGACGCCCACCGGGGGAATGTGGGGAAGGTTGGTCGATGCGGGGGGGTAGGTTGACTTTTGGTATGTTCGATCAAATAGCTGCAGTGTTTTTAATTCTGCCGTTCATAAATACGAGGCAGAGACATCGGCTACATCATTATGGTTCAGAAGAGGATAAGTAGAGAGAAGTGGGGGGGAGGGGTTGAGCAGCAACTATGTAGAAAATGTGTGCGTAAAATAACACATGAACGTAATGTGAATCGGATCTTCATGAGGGGGGGGGGGTGTAAATCAAGGTTACCTTGATTGTATAGTGTTTTACTTATGGGCCAGTCACGATATATCTACATTTWAAAATAAATGTTCTCTAAATTAGCTTTGTTGCACAATTTAAAGTAAAAAGGCTTGTAAAAGTATACCTAGGCTAAATATAAACCTTCCATAACAATAACAAGACACACTAACAATTTAATTATTGTATCAAAATAGTTGAACCTGTTTTTTTTTGTTTTTTTGCAATGATCATTGTTCTGGCTTTCAAGTCTGTCTTTGAAAATGCACTTTTTGTTTTATAATTTTTTTATACCAGCACCTTGCCTAATGCACAACCAGTAATATTTTTTATTTAACCTTAATTTTACCTTTATTTAACTAGTTAAGTCAGTTAAGAACAAATTGTTATTGACAATGATGGCCTACCAAAAGGCAAAAGGCCTCCTGCGGGGACGGGGGCCTGGGATTAAAAATATAAATGTATACACTACCGGTCAAAAGTTTTAGAACACCTACTCATTCAAGGGGTTTTCTTTATTTTTACTATTTTCTACATTTTATAATAATAGTGTAGACATCAAAACTATGAAATAACACATGGATTCATGTAGTAACCCAAAAAGTGTTAATCAAATATTTTCATTTGTTTTTCTTCAAAGTAGCCACCCTTTGCACGCTCTTGGCATTCTCTCAACCAGCTTTACCTGGAATGCTTTTCCAACAGTCTTGAAGGAGTTCACAAATATGCTGAGCACTTGTTGGCTGCTTTTCCTTCACTCTGCGGTCTAACTCATCCCAAACCATCTCGATTTGGTTGAGGTCGGGTGATTGTGGTGGCAAAGGTCATCTGATACAGCACTCCATCACTCTCCTTATTGGTCAAATAGCCCTTACACAGCCTGTAGGTGTGTTGGGTCATTGTCCTGTTGAAAAACAAATGCTAAGCCCAAACCAGATGGAAAGGTGTATCGCTGCAGAATGCTGTGGTAGCCATGCTGGTTAAATGTGCCTTGAATTCTAAATAAATCACAGACAGTGTCACCCCCACACCATAACACCTCTTTCTCCATGCTTTACGTTGGGAAACACACATACGGAGATCATTCGTTCACCCACACCGCGTCTCACAAAGACACGGCGGTTGGAACCAAAAATCTCACATTTGGACTCCAGACCAAAGGACAGATTTCCAGCAGTCTAATGTCCATTGTTCGTGTTTCTTGGCCCAAGCAAGTCTCTTCTTATGATTTGGTGTTTTTTAGTAGTGGATTCTTTACAGCAATTCGACCATGAAKGCCTGATTCACGCAGTCTCCTGTGAACAGTTGATGTTGAGATGTCTGTGACTTGAACTCTCAAGCATTTATTTGGCCTGCAATTTCTGAGGCTGGTAACTCTAATGAACTTGTCCTCTGCAGCAGAGGTAACTCTGGGTCTTCCTTTCCTGTGGAGGTCCTCATGAGAGCCAGTTTCATCATAGCGCTTGGTTTTTTTCGACTGCACGCTAAGCCCAAACCAGATGGAAGGTGATCGCTGCAGAATGCTGTGTAGCCATGCTGGTTAAATGTGCCCTTGAATTCTAAATAAATCAACAGACAGTGTCACCCCCACACCATAACACCTCTTCTCCATGCTTTACGTTGGGAAAACACACATACGGAGATCATTCGTTCACCCACACCGCGTATCTCACAAAGCACGGCGGTTGAACCAAAAATCTCACATTTGGACTCCAGACAAAGGACAGATTTCCAGCAGTCTAATGTCCATTGTTCGTGTTTCTTGGCCAAGCAAGTTCTCTTCTTATGATTGGGTTTTTTAGTAGTGGATTCTTTACAGCAATTCGACCATGAATGCCTAGTTCACGCAGTCTCCTGTGAACAGTGATGTTGAGATGTCTGTGACTTGAACTCTCAAGCATTTATTTGGCCTGCAATTTCTGAGGCTGGTAACTCTAATGAACTTGTCCTCTGCAGCAGAGGTAAACTCTGGTCTTCCTTTCCTGTGGAGGTCCTCATGAGAGCCAGTTTCATCATAGCGCTTGGTTTTTTCGACTGCACTTGAAGAAACTTTCAAAGTTCTTGATATTTTCCGTTTTTATACTGACCCTTCAGTCTTAAAGTAATGATGGACTGTCATTTCTCTTTGCTTATTTGAGCTGTTCTTGCCATAATATGGACTTGGTATTTTACCAAATAGGGCTATCTTCTGTTATTACCACCCTACCTTGTCACAACACAACTGTTAGCTCAAAATGCCACTAAGAAGGAAATACATTCCACAAATTAACTTTTAACAAGGCACACCTGTTAATTAAAATGCATTCCAGGTGACTACCTCATGAAGCTGGTTGAGAGAATGCCAAGTGTGTGCAAGCTGTCATCAAGGCAAAGGGTGGCTATATTGAAGAAATCTCAAATATAAAATATATATATTTTTTTTTTTTAACCTTTTTTTTTGGTTACTACATGATTCCGTTATGTGTTATTTTCATAGTTTTGATGTCTTCACTATTATTTACAATGTAGTAAAAATATAGAAAACCCCTTGAATGAGTAGGTGTTCTAAAAACTTTTGACTGTGTGTAATGGATAGTTGTGACAGAACACACCACGACAAGAGACAACACTAACATAGAAAACCTAAGAGCAACAACATAAGCAAGCAAGCAGACACAACATAACAACAAGAACATGGTATAGCAAACAAACAGTAACAACATGGTAGCAACAAACAAACATAACTAACCAACATGGTAGAACACAACCAACAGTAAACAACAACTTGGTATGGCAACACAACAACATACACAACAACATGTGTAGCAACACAACATGACAACATCGGTAGGCAAACAACAATAACAACAGCATGTAGACAACCATAACAACAACATGGTAAATTGACAACATAAACAACAAGATCAGCGAACAATTAGCAACACAACATGGGGAAACAACAACAACATTCGGACTATGCAGCAACACAACATGACAACAACATCGATGACACATGGCAGCACAACACAACATGAGCACAACAACATGGAACACAGCAAAACACAACATGACAACAACATGCAGCAAACACAAACATGACAACAAACAACATGGTACAAAACTTATTTGGCACAGACAACAACAATACATCACACAAAGCAGCCACAACTGTCAGTGTCCATGATTGAGTC